>NW_006267367.1:27425-112113 GCF_000300575.1 Agaricus bisporus var. bisporus H97
TTGTATTTTGTACGCAGCACACAACTCGCTATGTGCTTCGCAATCCACCTCTGCCACCGTAACTTTATTCTTGAGGTGATGAGCTAGCTGCACCCAGATTGGTGCCAGTTTTCTACAATGACCACACCAGGGAGCGAAGAATTTGACAAAAGTCGGACCTTGTTTGACTGTTTCCGCGAAACTCGCTGCGTCCGATATAGATAACACTTGGCCATTCGAATTGACGATCGGCCGGTCTTCTTCTTCCACTTCCACGAAAAAGTCTTTCGTTGGCTTGACATATTGTTTAATGAAGTTCTTCAAATCATCCAGCTCACGCTCCCCATTGAATTTTTCCAGCTTCTTCCCATTTTCGTACATGTACATCGTCGGCCATGCTCTGACCCTGATTGCATCACATAGGTCTATAGTAAACGGACGCTTTGAGTTCGAGATGACTTTCTGACATATGACAATGACGCACCACCATACGCGGCACAGTTCACCTGCGCTAGATGTACACTCGGAATCTCTGTCTCGGCAGCTTCCACCAGTTTCTCCCAAGTTGGGGCAAATCGTCTGCAGTGCCCGCTATGAGGCGAGTAATATTCGACGAACCACAGTCCCTTGCTTGTCGAATCCTTGAAGTTATTCGGTTTTAACTCCTGGAGTTGGACGCCAGCAACGCTGATAACAAGAGTAAGCGTAGTTAAGAGCTCTCCCAGAACCCTAGGAAAGAGCATTTCGTTTTGAACCCGGGTTGGAGGAGGTCAACTCCTCTGGAGAATCAAGGAGAGTTGAAGTGTGGTGTGAACTTGAGTCACTGTCGCCACGGTTGTCGTCAATCTTTGATCAGCGCCGAGCGCTGAGCGCTGATCAAAACTGTAGTTCTTGTTCTGGGTAAAGGTGTTCCATCTAACAATAGATAACAAGCCGACTTCATTTGCAAACGGCTGTTTATCGATCATCAGTCAACTCTAGCGGAAAGTGAAAATGTGCTACGACTCCCGTTCAGTCTTGAAGGGGAGACAACAGCCTGCCCAAAGTATCCAGAAGATAAGAAGCCGTTGAGCCGTATTCGAAGGCCTCGTCAAAGCTGCCTCGCCGGTTGCCGGATTGACGGTACAGGATGTAGTGGCCGTAAGCAAGGACGAGACAACCGCAAACATAGTCGTGCAAATCGGGACTGCAATACAAGTTCTCCTGTACAAATTTGACTATTGAGGTCAAGCCTCAAGTTCTGCCCAAGTCGACTGCCGGGCCAATGTTGATGGGAAACAAATTACGTAACTCCCATTTGCTCATGTCTATCACAGACGTTCTCAATAATCTTACAGGCATGAACTTCTGAGTCAATCTTTTCCTATGTATTTGAAAAAGGAGAGTATTGGCATAAAGTCGAGCGGTGCAAGGCGAAGGTCAGTATTTACCGTGGTCTGTTGTCGCTTCAGTGATTAATAAATCCCGCCAGAGTCAGAAGAAGACAGGGAAGAAATCTGGAAAGGATCATAGAACAAAACTTATTCCGTAAATATTAAGGGGTACCCATCAATCTGCCATCAACAGGCTGTCGTCCAAACGTTAAATGGATGACTCTCAACATTCTGGTCCGTCATGGATGGGAATCATTGCCAAGGTACAGGAACTTTTTTCTCATCAACATAGCCCGCAAAGGGCTGTACTGTCAGCGCATGACAGTGAAAACTGCCTCGTCATTGGATTTGTCTGTACAAGTTGGCGCAGTGCTGTCTTACGCCAGCATCAACAGGGACCAATCACTCTTTTCAAACGAAAAACAAACTCCAAGTTATATCCTCATTATATCTACGCAATGAGCCCTCTACAGCTCTCTCCATATTCTCCCTTTATGAGCGAGCAAACCCATTCACTTTGCCCCCCGTAATTATCAATGCATCCAATCCTCCCATATCGGCTAGTCTCCCTTGTACCCTGTCTACGGCACTTGATTGGGCATCAGCAACCGCTCACAACATTCCACTTCTTCTTCACTGCAACCATTGTGTTACCATTGCACAAAGAATTACTTCTCAAGCCTGGCTAAAGTATCTAGCTCGCTTGAACTTTGAAGACATACAGATGGGATGCATTTAGTGCGTTCGCCACTCCTCACGGCGTGCAATCAGCTTTGTGCGGTCGTTCAGTCTATGGAGTTGTCAAAGTTGGATGGGTCATGGGTTTGTATCTGAAAGGCACAATCGTCTCTGGATCATGCAGGCGTGTGATGATGAAAAGGCGTTGGCTGTCAAATGCCATACTGGAGCAGTTCGATTCTGTTCGATAGCCGCACTGTTGACATTGTGATCACTGATCGGAGCTCTCTCTCATCATCTGCTGCCGGCTTTCGCGTTAGAACAAACCCGATTCTTTGCTTTCAAATTGGTCGATAGCACGAGACCACCAGAAAAGACAGTTTTCCTACAGATTCTGTCCGTCCACTGACATATAGACCTCGCTGAAGTTATCGGTGGGCTCTGATCCGCACGGTTTGATCACAACAAGTCCACTTCGATCCTACCGGATTGCTGATCTTCGCCATTAAGGATTCCCCTTGGCATATGTACGGCACCTCCAGGGCTTCACTCCGACAGATTATAATAAGAAGGTTTGAAGTCTTGCCTAGATGTCATCTTTCCTCCTCCACTCTTCCACCAACCTGGATGCCCCCTTTTCTCTACAACGTCGAGAATGATAAACCATCAAGTCAACTTGTATTCGAGGTCTCGCAGACACCACAATCCTCCACTTACCTTGATCTTCCTTTGGTCCCTGTGCGAAGAAATCCGTCCAGCCACGATACAAGCTTCATCGATTTCTCTCCAAATGCGCAACAAAAGAAACAAGGTCACCGGAGTAACCGCCGGTGGCCTTACTCTCGGCTAGATAATAGTAGGGCGAATGAATTCGAGTCTGTGCACTCATACCAACTTGAAAGAATTGACGACCCAATTTCTGCGCTGGATGCTCCATATCCACTAAAGCCCACATCTCTGCCCGACACACCAAACTATAATGCACTTGACGAGGAAATGACTCTCCTCAAGACCCCTTCACCATCATTCTTCCGTCGTCTGACATTGACTAAACCGCTTAGAAAACATCCTTTCTCGAAGCTGTACGAAGTTCCAGAATGGATATCATTACTTATCCACACGTTTCTCTGCGTTGTCTCATATCCCGTTTTGGTTGCTTTTGTACAAATTGCGAAAGGTCGCACTCTATTTTGGACGCGAGTCATTGTTGGCATCGGTTCTGGTATTACGGGCGTACTGCTTGGACGCAGTTTACTTCAACTTTCTAGAAGACATCTGGAAGCTACCGGTGTGTCTCTTACCATCTCGCCCGCTAAAGACGCTGATAGAGAATCAAATAGTTTGGGCCACTGTAATACACCAATCACAAAGTCACGATCATCCAGGTGTGCAATTCAAGCATATCGCGAGACATGTCGAAGATCCAACGAGCGTTTATAACGGGATCGTACTCTTTTGGGATCGGTTTTATTACACTGGTACTGCCCGTAAGAATCGTGCTCACTATGAGTAAGTACCTTTTTATTTTCTACATGCCCGAACCTCACTCTGAAGGTGATTTAGTCCTCGTTTCTGGTCCTTCCACACTCTATTCTTTCTCATGACTTTTGTGCTCTCTGTCGTCCTTCCTTTTATTTTCGCCCGTGTAGTGGAGATCGATACGCAGCTTCAGGTGGGGGGATACCTGACAGTGTTAGGCTTGTTGTTTCTGATTTCTTTTGGTTTTGATAGATGCAAAAAGACAGGTCCAGATACAAAGAAGTTGTGATCAACGGAGGGATATCTGATGCCGACAACGAGAGAGCGTCAACTTTGGTTAATACTGTATTCAGCGTTAGTCTTTGGCCATAATCCACAGCGTCTAGTTAAACAATTCCCCCCCCCCCCCCCCCCCCCATAGAACACACTAATTATTTGGACTCTGTCGTCATACTCTGGCCATGGAGGCTTGCCTGTAGTCGAATTTTCCTGGACTGACCCAAATACGAGTCATTCGGATGTGGTATATTTCTCCCAACCAACTAGGTCGCAACTGCAACCTGGTGGCCACGGCCTCGGAACTTTTGAGACAGAAGTTACGGCACTCGGGCCATCGATAGATGGTCCTACCATGATGACCACTGTGGATGCAGAAATGGCGCCTGGGAGCATTGTTAGGTACGTACAATCGAGCTGCTTTCATGATGAAAATATCTCAAGGAGAACTATCCAGACAACCACAATGGGGAATAAGAAACAAATGCGTCAAAATACCCGACGGACGAAATAACATGTACGCCCCGGGGTCCTCCCATCACACACGCAACGGTGTCCTGATGATGTCAAATCAGTTTGCCAAAGAGCCAAGCTAACCTCACGTATATTTTCATTCCGAAAGACACAGTCACTGGTTTATTGGACTACTACGGAAAGCCGCCTCCAACCAGTTTCCCCAAATTTGGAACGAAACCAAGTGACCAAGAATGGCCCTCTAACATGAAACAAAGCGACACCTTCGCAGCAGGTAGGTTGCTGCTTAGTCCCGCCTTTTCTTGAGTCGTCAATGTCAATCTTTAGTCCCCTTCTGGCCAAACGGCGTCACCCTTAGTTATTTCAGCTACCCTCTACGTGATACCAGTAAGTCAACATGTGTTTCATCACTTCGTTCGCCTGTATCTAATCGCATTATTCCCATGTTATAGGTTCAAATGGCACTGGATTTGTTTCTCTCGAGCTCGCTTTGATTAGGCTCAACACAAGTTTTGCAGCCCAAGGTCAATTTTCAGCTTTGGGTGAAGCAGTTCCTGACGCAAATGGTTCCGCAACACACATTGGCTATGATGCTGTAGTTTGCGTAGAAATGTTTGAACCCTGGGTTGTCGATGTGTACAACTCGTCTATAGGTGACCCTACTCCACAAAACATCGTAGAAAGAGGAAACGTAGTGAGGGATCTGGAAGTGGGAAAAGAGAGATTGGTCGGGGAGCCTATCAACGATCCGACGGTCAGGAGAAAGCTGACCTCGGAGCGGATGCAGCAGGTGTACGTGGCCGCACATCAAAACAGCATACACCAGATGCTGAAAGACGATGGAAGCGCTGATATGGATTATGTTCCTTCCACTATCATGCGTTTTTTGTTAGTTTCGCCGGGTTCTTGCCTTATTAGTTTTCATCAGGCTATAGAATGTACTGACGGAAAGGGTGCTTTCAATTATACGTCTTTATCTGCGCCGCTGTTTGAGAGATTCAAGGCACGCGCAGACGCAACCCACCTTCTCCCTTACATGGTTGGTTCTGGGAAAATAGTAGTGAGGTCGTACTCTGACCGCGTCCTTGCATTTTCCACTATTCTGAACATTCCATTAATTGCGATTCTCGTCTCATTCCTCGCTTTGGGAGTTTTCGCTGCGTTGTTCGTGCCGAGGCTACCCAAGAACATGCCCAGGAGGGGGTTTGATCTATACTCGTGGCTTGCAGCATTTTATGCAGATGAACTGGTCATTGCTGGCAAGCCTGGAGGAAATGGTGGACTACCTGTTTTGCCGATTGGGCGGAAGATGGATGTTGAGGATATCGAGCAGCATATCGGGGAAGTTAGATTTCGGTACGTCTCGTGAAGAGACAGAGCATGGATATTTTTGTTTTTATCAATCGGTTTGCTACCTGGGATGGTTTAGACGATTTGTATATCCTATCTTGTGGAGTATAATATCTTCTGATGATAATGAATGTAAGTTACTAGCGTAAAACAATCCTTTCATGCACTTTACAACAAACGGTCAGCATAAACAGCTACAGCCGATTGGAAACACTAAACATGAAGTGGGATATATACAGGTGATGTGCAAAAAGATAATAGATGAGCGATGGATCAAGACGTTCATTCGGAGTTTTTCTTCTTCTTCTTCTTCGGCGAGTCAGTGGATGCAGCCGCAGCCGCAGCTTTTTCTGCCTTCCTAGCCGCCTTCTTAGCCTCTTTCCTTGCTCTGCGCTCTTCCTCAGTCTCTTCCTGAAGGAGTTCAAGTTGGTGAGACTACAGTATAAGAGGCAATCGCGCTACTACTGACCTTTGCCGGTGATCCGTTCTCGGCTGTAGGAAGCATATCGCTCTCTCTCCGCTTCCGTTTTTTCTCTTTCTTATCCTCCTTGGACATTTTCTCCTGCTCACCCTCTTCATCAACGTCCATCTGGTCTTCCTGGTTCTCTTTCGCCTTCTTCTTTGCTTTCTTTTCTTCCTTCGCTTTCTTTTTCTCTTCCTTTACATTTAACACGGCTTGTACGGCAGCTTCCATGGGGTTTTCACGTTGTGTCGAGACAAAATCGACAAGGTCCTCCTTGGTGTTATACGTCTTGGTTTCACCCGTCATTGAAAATCGTGCTTGCTGTTTATGGTTATTTTGAGAGAATTGGTTCGTGACTCCAAGCTCGAGTTGATGTTCGAGAGCGCGTAAGCGTGATTCGAGTTTGGCACGATTTTCTACACCGATAGAGGCAGCATTGTCCTCGGATTTCCCGTTGGAATCAGTGAGAGCATCAACACGTATTGAGAGAGCAGCCTTAGTTGCCACCATACGTGCCATCTAGCCAGGAGTAAGATGCGTGTGACTTTGAAAAGTGAGAGGGTTGTACCTTTCCCTTTAGTTTTGAGGGTGCTTGACCAATTAACGAAGCCTGAATATTTTCTGATTAAGATGAATGTTTGACAAATGCAGAAGACGTACATGATAGATCAAGCCGTATTTTGGTGTATCGTGTTTGGTTTTTAAAGCTCGGAACAGTGCTTTCTCTGCACCGAGAATTTGCACAGTACTAGCTGGGTACTTTGCAAGGCTAAGTAAGCTACCAGCATGACTGATTAACCGAGCCCCGACTAGTTCACCAACGAGGGCGGTGAGATTTGGTGCGATTGCATTCATGCGGTTTCGAAGGTATTCGGCTAGCTGCGAGCGGTAGGAAGAGATGGAAATGACTTGATCACAGAGGGAGTTGATGTGCGCAATGTCGGAATCCGAGATTTCCGTGCCCATGGAGATTTCAGCAGCGGCCTTGAGGACTGCTTCGAGGTCATCAGGAAGGAGACTTGAAAAATCTGTTGAAGCAGCGTTGGTACGGAAGCCTGTATGGAGGATGTCAGCCAACAAGTATGAAGCTCGAATTATAAAGTTAACTCGCCCATGTGACGGATAACTTTCGCATAGGCAATATTGTCTGAAATGATCTTAGCCATCTCAGGGAAATGCCAGCCATACCATTCCTGCAACTCGCTTCAGTAAGAGGTGGAAGAATACATGTTGTAACACCTGCCTTTACGCGCATGGCATAGATGTTGATTTCTTTATCTAAGTCATCGAGCAAAGCAACTGCCTGAACGACCATTGTATCGACTTTGTCAGGCGAGAACTTGACCTTGAAACTACAAACATTATCAGGACGCGCTCGGACTGAGCTCTACCATGCTTACCGAGATAGTGAGTGCGATAGACCAAGACTCATTGTCGCAAGATCCTTGGGATCTAAGCCATCCAATAGAGCGGCAAGCTGATTTCGAATACCACGCCATATTTCATTGGAGCCTTCCGGTGGTACGGAGATGTTGATGCTCAGTTTTTTCGAGATTGAACGGCCTGTACGAGACGGAAATTCAGCCACGTTGGAAATCCGAGGCAAATGAGCGAGGTACATACCAAGGTTGGAGTCCACGACGAGTAACGACTCCTTGCCCTTTCCCTTGTTGACAACTTCATCCGTCAAGAACTTTTTCAGTCCCTTGCCCAGTTTTCCTTCTTGCAGAGCAGTAATGTCTTCAACAGCGGTTGCGGTCGATGTGAAGCGATGCAACGCTTTTAGTTTAAGGCTGATTGATGATAAGGAAAATCAGCAGATACTCTGACGATGTTGAAAAGAAACTCACAGCTTGTTTGTCTGCTCCGGGCTCTCAAATTCTTTCCATAAATCCGCTTTTTCGAGTTTCGCACTATCGGTGACCTTGAAGAGACAATATCCAAGGGCAGTTTCGTATAGCACTAGCATTTTGAGTGCTTAAGCCGATACACCGTTACTGAGTATGAGGGGTGGCCTTGAAGTCGGCGACGGCGACGACAACGACGGGTAGCGTTTTTTTTTTCGTAGTGGAAAGAATTTTCGGAGGTTCCCATCAGCTGTGTGGATCGTGGAATAATATTTCCTTTTTTAAATTCCATCAATATCTATTTAGTCGGACTATAGCCATGGGAAACATTTTGACGAGATACTATGTTGTGGTCGTCGTTGCTACTGTTCTCCCTGTTCTCCTTCAGTTATGGACATCTCGTGGACAAATACCAAGAAGATATAAGCTCGACTCAAACTCGTTTGCAGCAAAACCTCGGTGGCGGGGCCGCCGCGGGAACCTTACATCTTTCGTCGGTTGCATCTGATGACTACACGGTACTTCGGCATTCACGTTTTCCCAACCACCGGATTCGAGTTAGAAAGACTGCATTCTGCGATCAAACGGTCAAGTGAGTTTATTACACTTCCCTACTGGTATAACGTGTCTAATTGCTTGCCTTGTAGTGTTTATACCGGGTATCTGGATGTGGATGCGGGAGCCAAGCATCTCTTCTTTTATTTCTTTGAGAGTCGTCGGGATCCAGATAAGGGTGCCTTTCCCCGTTATTGTTAACCACACCAACTTTCCTGACTCGTGCCACAAGATGATGTGATGATGTGGATCAATGGAGGTATATGCGGAACTCAAGTTGATGAACATCTCTAATGAAGGCTGATATGTATATCTGACAGGCCCAGGTTGTTCGTCTGCAATGGGTCTGTTGATGGAACTTGGTATAGGATTTGTTTGTCTCGTCGGATCACAAAACTCAACGAAAGGCTCTCCTTCATGACAGGTCCGTGCAGCATTGATATGACCAAGAGTTCTCCGAACGGCACAGTTTGGAATCCCCATTCATGGAACCAAGAAGCCAACATATTCTTCCTCGACCAGCCGTGAGTCCATCCCCCTTATCTCTTCAATCTCAATGTGTAACAATGTATTTTTTGAAGTGTTGGAGTGGGCTTTTCTTATGCTGATTACGGAGAGACCATTGAAACCACAGAAGATGCCGCAAAAAATGTCCAAGCATTTATTAGCATCTTTTTCGAGACTTTTTCCCAGTTCACTGGTCGCCGCCTTCACCTGGCTGGGGAGTCCTACGGGGTAGGCTATTTATTAGAAAGAACACATCTATGATCTCATATTCTCCCAATTAGGGGCGTTACCTGCCTGTCTTCGCTAGCGAGATCTACGATCAAAATCAGATCGCTGTATCTGAAGGAAGGCCAGGTTTGAACCTTAAAAGTGTCCTCATCGGAAATGGGATTACGGACATCTCCACGTAAATTTTTTTGACTACTCTACATCCTAAAAGTGGCTGACTGGAGATACAGTCTTTATCTGGGTCGGTATGAAGTTGAATGTGGGAGAGCCTCACTGGATGTTCCCTTCCAATCCATCTCTGCTTGCGTACGGATGAAGATGTCCGTGAGTCATCGATTCTATGATCCATGAGTCCAATCGGGTGAACGACTGGTGTACATGGTAGCTTCCACGCTGCCAGGAACGGCTGTACAAAGGGTGTATCGATCGTTTTGATGCTATCGATTGCCGCGCTGCCGTTGACTTTTGCGACAATGAGTTGTCAACATCTATGTGGAGCACAGGTGAGCCCGATTATATTCCATCCCTGCTGGTAACTAATCTCGAGACAGGTAGAAATGTTTATGACATATCAAAGGTAGTTAGATGTACCCATACGGAAATCCAGTCCACTGATCTAGGATGCCACCAGCCATGTGAGGGTAATCTTTGTTACAAGGAAAATGATGCTATTGCACAGTACCTTGACCTCCCTGAAATCCGAGAGTTGCTTGGAGTCGAAATACCCGGAAACTTTTCAGCTTGCTCAGATGTAGTCGGTGGGAACTTTAACTCCCACTTGGACAAATGGGGCGTCCACACGCAAGATTATGTGGCCAATCTCCTTGATCGCGGTGTGCGTATTTTGATATATGCTGGCACTTACGACTGGCAGTGCAACTGGATCGCGAATAAATTGTGGGTCGACAAATTATCGTGGAGCCAAAGCGCTGTCTACCAGCAAGAATCTTGGAGGGAGTGGATGGTAAACGGGAGAGTCGCTGGTGAGGTTAAGCAAACAGATTTGTTAACTTTCGTCACCATTAGAGAGGCAGGCCATATGATGAGTACCTTTGTTTTCACTTACTTTTATGCTTGTACTGACGCTGTTTTGCGACTTACGTCCCCCATGATAAGCCAGCAGAGGCGTGGGCCATGGTCTCTCGATGGCTGACTGGGGCTATGATGTAACTGAACGAGGGTACATTAATGTTTTGTGGATTGTTCTCATCCATAAACTCTGGACAATGAAACGTGATTTGCCACTGAGTGGCCGTGCTAAATTTGTGTGCCGTGCTTTCTTGAGCATTAATCAAACAATATCGCGCAGCTCCTCAGAGAAGCACAGTTGCCTGGGCGTGGGTTTAATCGAGGGCGATTGAATTTTCTGATACTTCGTGGAATCATAGGTTGGAGATAAAAGTAAGTGTCATCAGTTCCAGGAGTCCACCGTTGTTGATTGATAGTGTGCTCCCACTCAAGCAAACGATTTGTTCTAGGCTTGGCGGAAAGGTCAGACATTGGAGTCGATCATCAGTATCAAGCTACACTATCAAAAATTTGCCCCCCTGTATCGTTTCGATCGATTGATCCACATAAAATGTACATGGAGTAAGGATTACTTTTGCTCGGAAACTTTTGGTTAACCTTGTTGACAGATATGTAATGGATGGAGGCTTGAGGAAGATAGGTTAATATGCTCAAACGAGATCTTTTTTGGGAAGGAAGGTGGACCTGTATAACGTCCTAGGTAGGTATGTTTTGCACGACATCTCCATAGCAATATCACGCAGTGATACGCACACCTATTCTATTCGATAGCCGAAGCCGGTATGGCCGATATCGATCAATGATGGCTCATTGGCCCGAAATATTGGCTTGTTTCCATGTGACCCGGTGATATACATATACTTGATGGTCGTCGGATGGTCTTTCTCCTCGTTGTCCTTTCCCTCTTTCTCCTTTCCCTCTTTCCTTGCTTTTCAGTAAGCTCCGGTGTTTAAGCCATATGTTTTTTGGTACTGACTACAATTTCCTCTTTATCTTTCATAGCCGCGTTTTTGGGCAGCCCGGTTGCTGGTCCCCTGGTCTTCTCACTTTTCGATATCTATTACTTCGTTTTTTCCACACTCCTTTGAGCAGGCTTAATTTCCATCGACAACTCCGGCAGCTTCTTTCGCGTTTAATACCATGCACGTCCCGTCGTTTATCGCTGCACTCGCTGCTACTCCTCTTTTCGTTTCGGCGGCTCCTGCTCGTTTCTATGGAAAGCGCGCGGCTGCGGCTTCAGACGTAACGGTCCTTCGTATGTGTTGCGTTCAATCCATTTTCAACAGTCATATAAATGTTTTTTGTGTTCCTACTAGAGTTCGCCAATGTCCTGGAACAGCTCGAGACCGAATTCTACACACAGGGCATTGCGAAGTTTCAAAGTTCCGATTTCACCGCCGCCGGTTTCAAAAATAGTGACGTCCCTCTCCAGCAACTCCAGGACATCCTGAAAGATGAAGCTACGCATACCAAGGTGCTGCAGGATACTCTAAAGTCTCTTGGGCAAACACCCATCACCAGCTGCAAGTTCAAATTTGACTCCGCCCTTACCGATGTCGCTACTATGGCAGCCACTGCTCGGGTTGTTGAGAACGTTGGTGTTGCGGCGTACGCGGGAGCAGCTCGTCTAGTCGAGGACCGCGAACTACTTACTGCTGCTGCTACCATTATGACAGTTGAGGCGCGTCACCAGACTATCATGAATATTCTTTCTCGCACCGGAACACCCGTCCCTTCCGCCTTCGACATTGCACTCAATCCCAATGAAGTTCTCGCCATAGCCGCACCATTTATTGACGGCCCGTGTGATCTTGGTGTCGCCCCCAATCCGACGTTGGCTATCACGAACCAAGGAGCCGTTCAGCCCGGAACTCTCCTCACCTTTAGTTCAGACGCCTTGAACGGCCCAACGGACGTGAGGAAGTTTAACGTCGTTATGCCAACAGCTACTAACTCTATTCTAATAGGGCAAATTCTGTCAAATGATGATTGGCGGTTCACCCTTCTCGATTAGTCTTCCCCTAGACCAGTGTGTTGTTCCTAGTGGTATCAACGGCCCAGTCGCAATCTGGATCACATCTGATGGTCAAGCCCTCCTCAACGATGTTGTGAATCGCGCAGCGAAAGGTGTCGTTGCTGGACCTACCATGGCTTTCATTGATACGATTCCTGAAGCTCTCAGTGAAGTTGCCGTCAGTGGTTCTGACGGCCTTGCTAACAATGCTGGCTCGAGCAACCCTCCCTCAAACGATGGATCTACCAGCACCACAATCAGCACTTCCACTATTTCCCCGGCCGAAGCTTCATCCATCATTGCCAGTGCGGCGAATCCTACACAAACC
Source organism: Agaricus bisporus var. bisporus H97 (assembly GCF_000300575.1). Taxonomy (NCBI): domain Eukaryota; kingdom Fungi; phylum Basidiomycota; class Agaricomycetes; order Agaricales; family Agaricaceae; genus Agaricus; species Agaricus bisporus. The sequence goes on from NW_006267367.1 coordinate 40,006, forward strand.
GGCAGTGCTGGTGCAGCAGCCCCCGCTGTCGTTGCGGGTCCCGTATCGTCTGTCACTGTCTCGGCCGATAGTGCGGCTGCGACTGACGGTGCGGCACCTCCGTCACCCTCCGGTAACGCTGCTTCTTCGAACCCCGCCGTTAATGTGACGCCCGGACAGCCCAACATGTTCATGGGCAAGTCTTCCGATGGTTCACTTACCGTTCTCGGCTGGTCTGAGACTCCTGCTCAATGAAGAAAGAGAGATGAGGATTTCGAGTTGTAGATAGGTTGATTGTTTTTTGTTTTTCACAAAAAGTGCTACTTTAGTATCATTAATGATATCTACGGTTACACTCGTGGGGCGCCGGTGCTATTATTTATTATTATTATACTGTGATTACTTCTTGTATCACGTCCATGAAACATGGCTGAATTCCATCTGATCAACCCGCGAGTACCATAAGTATTGACAAACGTCCCACTGATAACAGTTTTTAAATATGGTGCAAAGATAGTGCTACGGAATTGTGGGATTTCGGTTATTTATCAGCCAGAGAACCCCATTCTGCCAAGCTGCGAGTGGCAAACAGTGATTAAATATGGAGAGCACTGAAGGCCTCTCGTCTGGCTTTACCAACATTGCAACCAAGTTGTTAACGGCAGCTATACAACGAATGACATTTTTATATTATATTTGTGCGGGTAAGAAGTTGAAAAAGTTGAATCTACAGATGTAGAGACTAGAGAGATGATGCACTGGGTCGCCCGCGGGAATGCCAGTCTGAAAAAAGTATCGGCAGGAAACACGAAAAACAAAGGCAATTGGGACTCAATAAGTGTCAAAAGGACCAGCATAGCTTAAGCAGGACACGAGAACAACAATAGCTCCTTCAACGGGGGATGATTAAGTAAGAATCCAGGGTGCGTGCGGTACGTGCTTGCTGTTTCCGAGATTCTCGCATGGCCCAGCGTTAACTTGGTCTCCACCAGACCATCATCATTGTCCCCTCGCTACCGGCTATGGCGAGTGCAAGCACTTCTTGGATGCCGGCGCAAGGCAAATTTCAGGTCAACATCGGATCCTCGTTAAATCGTGCTTTAAAGGCACGTAAACAAGGTGGTACACCGCCTGCGACGAACCCTAGACGAAATCTACCTGACAGAGACTTTTACTCGTTTCGTTGTGAGTGCATCTGTCTTATGGGTCATTGGATAATGGTGTTGATAAGAGGGGGACTCATTTTTTAATAGATAATTTCAAGCCTCCGTCAATAGATGCGACGAAACCTGGTACTGTCGAAATCAAGAAAGGGAGAGATAAGGAAAAGTCGCAAGTTGCTCTTGAATTGAGCTCCCAGGTATTATTTCCCATGTTCCTTGCAACTTAAAACCTTACTTATTTATCTTGGTTATGGCGTAGGCGGGCGAAGCAAATATATACGCGGGAAACGAAACGCAGGCAAAAGAGTGGGACTGCGTATTAGTGTATGATGACGAGACCGGAGTGAATACTCACCGTTGCTCCATGTGTCGCCTATGCTGACCCGGATTGAAAGGCTTATACCCTCGAGAAAGTGGATTCTTTCGTTTCCCTCACTTTTGAACGAAAACGGACAGCGGCTAAACCACATTCACGTGCGTCGACGCTCCTTCATGATTATCGATTCCGTCTTACTTATATCTACATTTTCTAGCTGTTCCATCGTCACCTACTGACAAGGATGCAGAAGGCGAGGATGACGACGATTTGGAAAAGGAATTGTTGGGTTTGACGGAAGATATACCTCTTGCCGAAAAGGTTAAACCTAAACAACAGCAACAACAACAACGACCACAACCCGCCACACGGCCACCTCCACAAAAGAAAGAAGTCAAAGAACCAGAAAGACGAATATCCCCTGTCCCCGAGGCCAAACTACCCCCTAAACCACAACCTGCGAAGCCAGCCCGTCAGACAAACGTTCAACCCAAACCCCGTGCGCCTCCACCCACAGCCAATATGGGACAACCACCAGCCTCTGCGTCAGTGCCGATTCCAACTCCAGCTTCTAAACCTAAAGCAGCGCAAACCAAGAAGAGGAAAGAACCAGAATTGACTGCCCCGAGCGATCCAGAAGTCGAAGTGCTCAGTTTCGGTCAGCCTGCGAAACGTGCCAAAGCGGAAGCAACATCAAAAGCTCTTACGCCACCACCAGCACCTTCATTCGCTTTGCCAGGTACTTCGAGTTCTGGATTCTTCCAACCTCCGCCACCACCGAAGACTCAAAAACCTTCGGTGCCGGCTGTACCACCTACGACTGCAGCAACTGAAGATTCAGATAAGGAAGATTGGGAGGAAGTTGCGAATGCTGAAACGGATCTCGAACCAGAATCAGAACCTGTTCCTCGTGCTTTGAGTTATCATAGTGATGAAGGGGATGTTGGAGGAGGGGATGCATATGGCGATGCAGACGACGGTAATGGAGAGGATGAAGGATTATTTGGGGATGAAGATCCTGATATGGAGGATGAGTTGGCTAAACAGTTGAATGAGGAACTGGACGGAGATTTCTTGGAGGTCGCGATGACTGAAGCACCACCGAGTGATGTTCAACCGTTATCGTGGGGTCAATTGGCTGAAGCTCAAGGTGTGACTGCGGATTATGATTCGGACGAGTACTCGTCGAGTGAGGATAGCGATGAGGATTAGGACTTTTGTTGAATTCTCCGAAAGAGATGATACCTTTTTTTGTTTTTGTTTTTTTTATTTATCTTTTCATTGTTCTGCGGACTTCATTGTGCATATATATATAACCCGCTATGTCCAATTGTATCAATACGATCATTATTCTTTAAAGTCATGGTTTTGGTTTCCCCTTTTTTGGGCCCCGCTTTTTCTTATGCATTCCGCTCGGAATGGAAAAAGGAAACGAAAAGAAAAAACCACATGGTTTGTTTTAGCGAAAGGCCGAGATTCTACCGGTCAGAGAGAGAGGTGGGACACGCCGGGTTGCGAAGAGTCCAAAGTCATGCAATGCATCCTGGGTGATGATCGGATGTAAATACTTGGTAGTGGGATCAGGGATTGCGGGGTAAGTATGTAATTCAATAAGTTCAACCTGGTTTTCGACCCTTCTTGAGTCCTGCATGGAAGGCATGATTTGATGCTTGCTTGCAATTGTATGCGAAATCTGGGCAGATATCGGATATTTGCATACAGTGTGATTCAGTTGTGATTGCCGATTGCCTAGAGATTCTTGGACTAGGCTGCGGCGGTAGTACTGGTTGACGGAATTTCGAATTCTTGGTTAGAGCTTGTGGTTTGCGTGGGGGATTTGATTGTCGTTTCTGGTTTCCTAAATAATGATGAAGATGGGGATAGGGAGGAGATGGCACTAGAAGATGATTTTTTGAGTTTTGTTATTCGTCGTGATGATTAGAGATGAGGATCTTTATGATTGGGTGTGCGTGGAGAAACGGCCAAGAGAAACAGCCTGGTCGGTCTTAAATCACAGAGATTGGTTGAAGAATTGCAATATTAGTTTCGTTTGGTTGGATTTCAGGAGCGGAGAAATATATGAATACAGGCTGAATGTTGCACCGAAATATAGGCCGAGAAGTAACGATTCTCCACAAACTAACGGTCAAGAAGAGAAGACAATTTAACTACTTCCACCTAGTCATGAAAAGTGACTCATCCTGAATACACTAGGAACATTACGTTCTCTGATACAATGGAATGAGGCAAAACGTTAGTGGAATATGTATGCTCCTTGAACTCGGTCCGTAGGTTCCTGCACCAAGGTTCCTAATCCCGGCCACAGTGACAAAAAGGGTCCATGAGGAACGGTTTCACGTGTGATATAACTTGGCGTTGTTTTGTACTGAAATTGAAGGTCCACCGTCCAAATACGTATGGTTCTTGAAGGTTAGCTGATATATATATAGTCGTGTATACCACGAGTAGTTTGTAGTTATGACATGTAATGTTTGTCCGATGTGGTAATCCTGTACGGTGGAGTGAGTTGATGATGAACTTTCAAATTGGCGGATGTAAAATGACCCCGGTGCTTTGGCTTGGGGGACTCATGTTTTCCGGTCTTGTTGGTTACGTTAGTAAATACTTTACATACTCCCAATTCATGAGACCCTGTTGCCGAGATAAGTTATGGATATAGATTTTTTTTACTTTGATTAACATTCGGAGGTTGATCATATGAGAGCAAAAAGGTAAACCTTCAGACTTCGGACGTTCTGTGTTGAATGATCAGTTAGTATTCAAACAATCTCCGGAGTTGTTTGGTTGATTCTGGACTTCAACGATAACTTTGTCTGCTTCTTTGATTTAAAAACTGCTTCGGGTCGTTTTGAACTAAGTAATGAATGAAAGGATATAGAGTAACCCACTCTTTACTACCAGTCTTTTGCGCATGGACCGTTTAGTTCCATGATATCAGAGCAAGTTAATATATACTTGAAGAGCTACTATCAGTGGCGGAGATAGGCAGTGTTATTAGGTCTAATCAAAATCAGAACAAAGAGTATGACAACCTCTGTGAAAACAAGGCTCTGTTGATCGTAGTTGTTCCCAAGAATAACACACACATATCGTCGGACCCGGAGCGCCAATTAGTAGATAGGGGGATACCATTCACGGGGTTTCCGAGTTTCCATTTTTTTCGCGGGAAATTCTTGTTTCGGTCTACGGTACCGAAGGGTAATGACGTGCGCAGCAGTCTGGAAAAAACTGGGAGGCAGTAGATAGTAAAGCCACAGCGAGCAATTAAGCGCCTTTGAGGCCAGTTACAAGCATTGAAGCGAATCGAATGCGCCGCCAAAATCGCCACTAATGGGCTTGCTCAATAGCTATTCATGTGGTATGTAGTGATGATGTCACCACTCTGGACCGGATACTTCGTCCTTGTTTTTAGTTTGTGTTTGGTATATGTTGAGGTGCAGGAAGTATGATTGCCGACGGATCTTTTCAATTTGAGGATGAGAAGAGAACTGGTGGTTTTTTTATGGAGAGAGAGAATGTTGTAGACTTCTTTGAGTGGCGTCAATTACGGTGTGAGAGCATGAGATCATAGGACGGCAGAAGCATGTGTTTCCGAGCGTAAAGAAAGCCGGTCGATGTTGTATACCGAAGGTTTTCGGATAGTCCGATGAAGACGCTTTGCAAGTGAGTTCTGTTACTTACACAACCCATTCTCATCGGACGACGCTAACAATGATACCCACAATAAACATAGATTGTATTTGAGTGAAACAGGTAGATCGGCGTACTTCGGGGATGGTCATGCGTGTGGAGATCTGTGATAAAAGTTGAACGTTGTTCCATTCTGGATTTGCGGCTTGTGATCGATAAGTAAAAGCCCGGGGAGAATATTGTCAGAGAAAGCGGGCTGTCTGTGTGAGTTTTACTTGCCTCATTGCGACAGGGACGGCGAATCCTCTAAGGCTGATAACCGGGTGAAAGTGGCTAGGTAGCCCCAGGCGCAGGGGCTATGAAAGAGATCCGTTGCGGAAGATCTGAGATGGGGTGGAAGAAGCCGGACCGGAGTAGCCATATATGGGGGAACAATTAATTAGTGGCCAGCTTCCTGCCCGTCCCCACACCACCCATGAGTCTCTCCGTCGACGACCTCGTCTCTTCCCTCAACGCCTCCCACATCGGCCAGGAGGCCATCGACATCGCCGCACTCCAGGTTCGTCTTCTCTTCTTCGTCGTCGCCGTCGCTCATCTTTTCCACAGGCACAGCTCGCCCAGGCTCTCTTTGGCCAGCCTCCTCCAAGACATTCCTCTCAGACATGCACAACACCCACTGCACGCACCCCTTCGGCTAGTATGTCCTTCTCTCGCACCCGCGATGACTACATGGACGAGGACGAGCGCATGGTTGAGGAGCTGCTCGTGCCAGCATCCCCCTCAGCCCCCCCAAGCGCCACATACCAATACTCAAACGCGTATCAATCATCCGACCCCCCTGCCTCGACTCATCATGTTCATCCATCTGATACATCAATGTCATCCTCATCATCCGTTTTTGCCTCCACCGATCCGTTTTACCTCGCCGCGATGCAGCAACAGCAACAGCAACAGCAATCCGCCTCGTTTTTTGCTCAAGGCGCTCGTGTTTCTCAAAATTCTCCCTTTTTTGCCCGCCAATCTGCCCAGCACCGCGACAATCACCATCCGCTCACCTTAGATACTCATTCTATCTTCGCATCAGCCGCCTACTGATTCAGCGTGCCTGGATCAATTTCCTTCACTCTCTTGCGTATCAGAAACAAAACATTACAATAATACTCCCCAGCGTTTCGTTTACTGCAACCCTTATCTCCCCCGTCCCACGATGCCCTTTTCTGCCGGAGTCCTTCGCCTGTCAGCCCTCCCAGAATTTCTTGGAGTGACATCGTTTATCTTGCCTTCGCTTCACTATAATCACCCGCGTCCCCATCTTACTCCAAGCTTTCCTCGCTGTAATTCTCAAATCGCGTAATGGTGTCTCCGGATACGAAAACCGAGGAGAACAACCGGTCGGATGAGATTTTATTTCCTTCTCGGCTCCATTCCATCCATCAACATGCCATCTATCATCGTCATGTCATCATCGGTCACCGGACATATCAGTGATGTATTCGATGTCGGTCCAGATGACATGGCCGCGCTTGCTTGTTCATTGATCGTCACTTCCTCCACTTGGTAGTGCAACAACCGCAGCGCATCCTTACCGCATAAACTTCGATTGCCCTTTTTCATATCCGCACCCCTAGTGACTTGTTCTATTTTGTTACGCCCTTGTTATCTTGGCCATCTCCCCTTTTGGATCAACACTTGTTTACACCTCGCCCATGATTGTCCATTCGCTGTACGCATCTTCCTTCTTCCCCACTTGATACACCACACAACTCGTATAATTAGCAAATACTATTCCGACTCGGAGCTGGGTCTGGATTTTTTTTTTTCAAACTGTTATGATGTCTGGTGACCGTTGTTTGAGGCCAATTTGGGTATATCGCACTACTTATAGAGGTTACCCTTTCTTGCGAGATGACATCGCACCAACCGGTTTCATCTATATACACTTCAGTTAGCCTGTGTAACATTTGCGGAGAAGGCGAATGGTCTCTAGGAGCACAGGCCTTTCCAGAATCTGGCCTAGCTTGGATTGCATCGGACTTTGAGCGGGGGTCGTTGAATGCAACCCACGTCTTTCCTCCATGCTCAATAAAGACTTTCATTATCGTCTTCCGAGATTACATTCTTGGTGCTCTGGGTTAGAATAACTGCATCTTCTTTTTTCTGTGGTTCTTTTTCTCCTTCGCTACGCTTTTCCTTTTACTTGCTTCACTGCTCTGTTCTCGTTTGATTGATTGATTGTCCTTGGTAGATTATCAAAAAGCGTATGTTTTTAGAGTAGTAACTTACTACGTAACATTTTTTGAATCGTTTGTGTTGTCGATGTTGTGTTGTTTTTTATATATATATCAGAATCTGCTTTTCAGCCGATTGCGGGCAAAGATATAAGACGGTTGATTTTCGCTGGCTGACAACTGGGAATGGTTTGAGGAAGTGAATACCTCTACTGCCGTTACAAAGTACTTCTATAGGCTCCTTTCTCTTGGTGATTAGTATATGAATTTGAAAAGCGCATACATCGATGATCAAGTCGTACACTTTTGTCGTAAGTACTAAAAGACGGGATGCCTGACAAATTGATCATGATAAGCCTTAAGTTGTCTTTTTTTTGCGGTTGAGGTGGAGCTCGAGTAGGCAGTGCAGGGAGAGTCATAGTGAGTTTATTACCGCGGGTTATTGACTCATGATGTATGATGATCCATGATGTATGATAAATGGGTGTTGATCATGACGTTTTACATTTTGATTTTCAAGGGATGATTTGTGATCATGAGGGCTGTTTTAATGAGCAACTGATTAGTATGATACATATCTATCTGATCATGAATAATTAATGCATATGGGCATTTGGTGAGGTGATATCTTTCTCTCCCCCATACAGTACCAGTCTACGATTTGGTTTTATTAGGTGATATGACGGTTACAGTTACGCTTGTAAGTGTAATATTGAGCAGTTTTGATGATGATGATGATGATGATGCTTTGATTGTAGATCAGGCACGGAGAAAGTCAGAGTAATTTGAATGTAAGTTTACTCATAGAGTCAATCCTCCACATCCTCCTCCTACTTAAAAGTTGAAAACTATACACGTAAAACGTATTTTCAATTTTAATTTTATAGAAATCGGGGCTTTCGGGTTGGAGTGATTCACCACTTACTGAACTCGGGAAACGCGTAAGTCAAGCAAACCCAACCAACTAAACTCACTTCTCATTATCATTTGTTCAACAAAAAACAGCAAGCCGATGAATTAGGAAAATATTTTCAAGCAACCGGCACTTCCCTCACGCATCTCTACTCTTCTGACCTCTCACGCGCTCACAACACAGCTCTATCCATCCTCAAACACATTAACAACAACAAAAACAACAACAATGATAAACCAAAGTCGTCTCTCATCCTAACTCCTCAACTCCGAGAAATCAACTTCGGTAAAGCTGAAGGTCATCCCTACACTCCAGGCGATTATCCCGCATTAACAAAAGGTCAAAAAACTTTAGAAGAATTATACGAAGAGGGTATATTTCCGGATTTTAGAGTTAGAGGAAGGGATGCAAAGTTTCCTTTAGGAGAGAGTTTGAATGAACTTGAATATCGGGTCAAGGAAATCATCAAAGATGTTATTTTGTTGCCTTTGGTGTTAAAGAATAAGGGAGGAGGAGGAGGAGAAGGAGAAGATTGGCATGTCGGATTTGTTAGTCATGGGTTATGTCTTTTCGAAATGGTTAATGCGTTGTTAAAGTTGGATTTGGAAAATAATATGTTGGAGAAATATAGAGGACATCATAATACTGGATGGACGCGGTTGGAAATCTCGTTAAAGGTAACTAATTACATTATAAGGCCCTTTTTTTCTCTTTCATTCATTAATTTTATCAAGGGCGAACAAATTTTTGATGAAGATGAATACGACGTCGATAAACTATGTTTTCCACCACTTCGAGTCCGTCTGGTGACGTTCGATAATCATGACCACCTCGCTTCTCTGGTATGTAAACTTTTCTCTAGAAAAAGAAGCGTCAAACTCTCAACCTTTTTTTGTGGTTGTTAGCCTCGTCCTTCCAATCCCGGCATTGGTGTAGTGACAGTCTGAAAGTTAATGAATATCAACACATCGATATATCGAAACCGTGTATTAGAGCTTCCAGTCCGAAATAAAAGGCTGATGAATGTATGCGTTCGAACTTTTTCTTTCATCATCATCATCAAGTTTCGATATCTATCCACAGTAAGGCGTCACGACACCGTACTTCATCTTACAATATGAACGAATATCTTTTCTTTTAAGCCTTCTCAGCTTTCTCGATTAAATCGTGCTTTTTTTCCAGCCTTAAAAAACATTAAACATAATGTATAAGTAAAGATTACAGGAAACTTACCGATTCTTCACCCTCATCCCTCTCCCTCTTCCTCCCATTCCTCATCCCAGTCGATCGATCCAAATGTGTATCCATATCCATATCAACATCTTGATCATCCATATCATCTTGAATGTCCACCATGCCCATCCTATCAAACAAACTATCATCTTTCCATAAATGAATTTTTCCATCTTCGCCTCCTGTAATAATGACTTTATTCTTTATATATATTAGCGAAAAAAAAAATAGATTTTATAATGGCCTTACTTCTTCGTCCGGTAATATTGAACGGACGATACCAATGTGGTTACCAGTCCATAAAGAGTGAAGTGTCCAATTTCCAAGAGCGTTTGTTGGAGATGATAATGTTGGTGGTGAAATCAACGCAGCATCTCCCCTAAAAGAAAAATTTAAATAATGAGATTTTTAAGAAATTGTGTAAAAAAAAAAAAAAAACTCACTCGTTGGAACCAGTGTATACCTTGATGCCTCCGTTATTTGAGGGATAACATGAGATGAGATAATCTGTAACCCAAGTCCGAGTGGTAGTATGTACCGATGGATTACGAATGTCTACTGAATATCGTTGATCCAACTGCGGGGGGGGGTAAAATAATTTAACTAACTCTATTTTAGAAAAAGAGATAAATTCTTTCGAACCTGATCTGACCAAAGACTGAAAGTTTCCATATCACTAGCAGCCCAAATCCCCAAGGATGTATTATTATCAGGATTAGTATACCATCCTGATTGCGAAACACTAGGACCCCAAGCACCGACATGGATCACAGTTTCATCTTCATCATCTTCTATAGCGTTGGATATACTGAGAAGACCGTCGGATGAGCCGGATAGGAGGAGAGGAGGAGAGAAAGCAGATGGATGGAAGGATAGAGTAGTGATGTCATCTGAGTGTGTTGAAGAATGGGTTCGAATAGGAACGGCGGGTTGACGTGGATCCCTGTTAGTTGTTGAGGTGTGGTAGGATGGATTGGATGAGGCGACGTACCAATATAAGATGAAGGAGTCTTGACCTTGAAATTCTGAGCCTGCTGCTATGAGGTCTCCAGTTGGAGACGCATCACAACTTAAAAGACCGAGCGACGTATTCCCCAAATTCGTCACTTAAAAAATAAATAAACAAGGCGCACATATCTTCTCGCCTATAGACAAGGACATACATTTGATAGAATGCGAGCCTGATCGTTCATCCCATATTTTGACAGAACCGTCTTTTCCAGTAGAAATCAATGTTCTTGTTGGAGCACCTAGTATGTGATCGACTGCGCGCACGGAGGTTGTGGCGACATGGTGTCCGGGTAGAGATTGTATTAAACGGAGAGAGGATTTATCGAAAAGATCTATCTTGTGGGAGGGAGAGGAAGCAGAAGCGGCATAGGAGGTGGGGAGAGTAGCAAGCGAGAGCACGTAGGCGTCAGCGTGGCTGAGGTGGGTGGAGGCCAAGGGCCAGCGAGCCTCGCACACAGACGCAGATGGCTGCATGCCAAGTCCACCGCGAACACTCGGACTATACTCGGACTGTCACGTGGAACAGTGGCTGACTAAGATGGACCCAGTTGCGACTTCTCGTTTCTTGTTCTCACCATCCTCTGCCCAAAACCCCGACGCTGGCTCGCTGATTCACATTCGTTACTCTTTCCGTTCTTTTTACGATGGCTCGTCAAGGTATGCCAACTGCTGAAACTTTTCTTCAAAATCTCACTGATGCGTTGCTATCTCAGTTCCGCGCATCCACCGTCTCCCTCAACGTCTCGATTACACCCTTGTCCCCGCTCCTCTCGGTAGGTCTTTAGCTCTTTTCCCTCACGTCCATCTACCTAACCCATTACAAGACCTTTCACTGCCTACACTCACAGAGAAATCGCCTCTGCCCGCCATCATCGTCACCCCTTCTTCGCCCAGCCACACACACGACTTTTCCATCGCCTTCCTCGCCCCACCCCCAAAACTACCCTTCCGCAAACGCTTCGCTTCATCCTTTAACAACACCTTTACAGAAAAATCCTGGCTCACACAACCTCGCCCCCTCCGCACCTTTTTCATCCTCTCTATACTCTTCTTCATCTTGACTACCACCTACCTTATCAACCATCGCTTTGCTGGTTACCCTTACCCTCGTCTCGACTTGGACATTGCCCACCGTGAACTTGATTCTGATGTTCATTTAGGTCCTGTTCCTGATGGAGAGTTTAAACCTGCAGCTTGGGATTGGGTTGAATTTGGTTTTAGAAAAGTTTGGGAGTCGGGTGGAAATGTTGCTATAGGGGATACCGTTGACGGTTTTATTTCATAAATATTCGTCGCTTATGATTTTATTTATTTATTTTGGGTTCATTTTTTTATTTTGTGCTCAAATGAATAAATTTTTATATTTTAGATGTTTGAGCCGTTTAGATCATCATCGAAATACAACTTGCGGTTTACTACTCCTTCTTTCCCTTCTCAACCGCTTTCGTAGCACTACCCCAATTCTTTCCACCAGTTCCCATACTATACAAAATCGTACCAACCAACACAAATGCCGCACCGGTCCACATCATACCTTGATCTACATTTCTCACTTTACCACCACCTACTCCAGGAATGATACCCGCACCAAGGACGCTCAAGACTAGACTGACAGCCTTGCGGATGACAAGGACGAGAGTCACCGTGAGTGAACTCACGCGGGTCGTTAATCTATGAACACCGGATGCACAGAGGACTTGTGTGAGGGTGTTTAGGAGGAGAGGTGTGTAGGCGTAGGGGATGTGGAAGGAGAGTGTGTGAGGACCTCCAGTGCTGGAGGAGGAGGTGTAAGGTGAGGGAGTGAAGGATATGAAAGATGAATTTGAGATTAGGGAATTTGAGGAGAGGGAGTTGGGTAAGGCGAGATTGGTGGGTATGAATACGCGTGGTCCGTTTGAGACTTCGTGGAATTGGGTTTGGAGGTCTTGGCGGAGGAGGAAGAACATGGGAAGGGATAGGAAATGGAGGTAGAATAAAGATTCTTGCCATTGAGGTGGTTGTTTGTTGGTTTTAGTATCATTAGTAGTGGTGGAGGATGGGAGAGGACGTCCGTAAGTGCTGTATGTCCAATCTTGAGCAAGACCGAGAAGACCAGAAAGTATGAGTGCGAATGATAGGATACTAATTCCGATCATATAACTCCACATATTTGTATCGTCGGATTTGGTTTCGAGAGATGAGGAAGGTGTTGCAGAGAGTGTTGTTAAAAAGACTCCCAAGGTAACAAGGAGCACAGCTGATACTTGTGTCGAATTATACCTATAAATCAATTTACTTAAATGAAAAAAAGCATTGAAAAAAAAACGAAAACTAAAAACTAACCGTTTACCACGAATCAACCAACCAAGACACATACTCACAATCAACCCCCCACTCCTAAAAATAATATGCACACTCATAGGAATATCATACCCAAAAGCAATATTATTCAACAACGACAAGAAATAGAATAATCCAACTTGAACAAAATAAGGTGTGAGTGGGATTCGTCGAGGTTTGAAACGTGGGCCTGTGGATGTCCATGTGAGATGTCGAGGGAGACCGTGGAGGGTGATTATGAGGAATTGGAAGAGGGTGATGAGGGATCCGGCGTTGGGGTATTGGGATGTCAGTTGTTCGAGTGTTACTGCGTTGCTGTTTTTTTGTTCAAGTTGTTAGAGAGGGGCGTGGGAATGGCTTTTTTTGAACAACTGACCTACAACAACCACCAAAGACGAAACCTAGAGTCGTCGACCAGTCGCACAAGAGATCCAAGGACATGGCGAGCCTTGAAAGCAACTGGGGAGAGAGAGAGAGAGAAGTAAACAGGAGACCCGGGGGAGAAACTCGTTGAAAGAAATAGGATCTCGGTTCCGAGATTGATACTATCACAAGGGGCTTGCTTGGCTTTGGCCTGGGGTTATGAATTTTGATCATTCCCATCATCAAGTTTAACTTGGGTATACTTATCATATATGAGCGCGGGGTTTGACTAGCGTATGTACTCGGTGTTTAATTTATCAGTGTTCTGCTGTACCTCTTTGAAAGATTCAATCTCTGGTTGGTACATGGTAAGATGATCCTAGTTTACAGGTATTGACGGAAATACTGATAAGAAGGTCAAGATGCCTGTAACCGGACTTCATGCTGTCTGCTTATCGTGCCATTCAAACATCACAGGTTCGCTATCCTATTCACTACCCAACGTAACCGCCTCATATTGAGTCAACTCAACCATGCCTTTACACACTCAACAAATTCACCCAAAAAACTTCCATCCCATGGTCATCGCATGCTTCTGAATATTTGATGGTGAGAATGAACATATGGTTGCGACGAACAGTGACCGTTCAGTTTGAAAAGGTCAAGATGACAAGGTAGCCCTGTGAAATCGAAAACCGTGTATCGAGAGTTTGGGTAGAGTCCGGTGAACATATTCTGAACGATTGTAGTGCCAAAGCCGAGCAGAGGTACACCCTTCCTTTGTATGACATCCTGGCTATCTTCGTGGTAGTGAGTATTAAAGGATAGTTGAGTACTCACTTTGACCATGTGGTAGTAGTCTATTAGATACTGGAATACTGAAAGAAGAAGATATCGAGTTAGTACCTCACATGGCTATGCCCAAGTTGGCGTTAAAGCATCGGTCCAATTTACAGGCATACGTTCCCCAAGAGCTCAAGAGTTGGTATAAAAATGCATTTATTGTTCGACGAAATGTTGAAATGCACAACAACCTTCAGATATCAATAGTTTTATATCCCTTCACCTATAAATGGAAGAAACGGTAAAAATCGGGAAAGGGAAACAAAACATGATGATGAAAGGCGTACTCGGTTTTCCTTAAGCATCGTAATATACTTGTCCGCTAACCATCTACAATTTTCATAATGATTCACACCCTCTCCTTTCTGACATTTCTCGAGTTCGTCTCGGACGATGCGGGCTTCCATGGCTTTAACCCAGGATTCGCGGAGATGGTTTTCGCGTTCTGCGAGTTTTGCTGTGGAAGGGAGGGAAATATGAGGTAAGAAGAAGTTTGTGTGTGTAGCGTGTTGTGCTTGAGGTTTTTGTTTGGCGTACCTTGGATGGCTTCTTTGTCGAGTGCCATGGAGGTTGGATGGAAAGTGATGTGGAAGTGATGTGTTGTACTTTATTTGGTCGAACGGGTGTTGAGTATAGATCCCGAAGTTCGAATCAACTTTTGTGCGTTGTGATTCGCGCCGTTAAAATGCTGATGACACGTACCTCGATACGCACCACGGAAAGACGGGTAACACATTTGGATACTTAACCTCTCAGCATGATCTCACCTCGAGACCTGTCCTTCCACATATGAAATTAACGAAGCGAGATGTCCGAGCTTTTCCGAGCCTCTGACTTTACAAAAATATTTCTTTCACTCCGTAAATTTATATATGTATCAGGTTCCTGCGAAGACAGCGATTGAATTTGACCCACCGTTTCGAAAATGATTCATCTTGAGCAAAAAAAATTTCACAAGCGGAAAAACAGCTCTTTTTTCCTTGTATTTTGTCTAAAGTGGTTAGGACGAGATGTTGAGCTATCGGCGGACTTTTTTCCTTTCTCAAAATCACTTGACAGCGGATTATGGAAGTGGCTACTATGAACGGCTGACTCGCTATCTATCTCTTATTTGTCGTCATGGGAAAAGGCAGTGCCCGGAATTTGATCCTAAATCAAAGGTTCATAATAATGTGATATCATGTAAGATAAAGGATATGTTAACATGTTCGGACTTCGTAGGCTCTATCTAACCCACCCACCCTATTTTTATCGGTTTTTCAATATAGTAAACGGATCATAGACTGACTACTCGACAGCGATTTTGGGATTATATTATCAAGGAAAAAATTTCTTTTTATATTCAGATACGCGGAGTGCTCGATTGAGTATCGCGGATTGAAGCATTCATGAAACACTCATAGTGGTATTCCGACGGACGAAAAGCCAATAATCATGCTGTAATAATCTTTGATCTTCATTCAATGGTTTACCATGTTCAAAGGGCACCGACTCGGTGATAATTGAAAGATGACATTATCAAGGAATGCGGTGCGGACACATATCTTGCCACAGGTATGACCATCGAGGACTGTGTCAGTCCAGGTACAGTCCTCGGCTAGGGAAGAAGTTCTAATGAGAAACTCACGGAGAAGTGGTATGCAGAGAAGGGCCAAGACAACGGGAGGTGTCGGAGAATTTTGAGAGCGAAGACACGAGACTTGATGTATGGAAAGAAAGGAGCAAAAATGGGATGCGACGAGCCACGAATTAGGAAGTTGCTATTGTTAGGGGGAAATCGGTTACTTTTGAATATGCCATGAGAATTGTCGATGGGGTGGCAGCGCGTAAAAAGCGGAATGATCAAGGAACGAGAACTCGGTGTGGGGATACTACGTCAAGCTCTCCAGTGACAGGTAATTGAATTCCAAGGTGGAAGAGGCGAAACGGTATTTCACTGGCTGGAATAACTTTATTGGGTATATGGGAAAGAGAGAAAAGAAGAATGGTAGATGTATCAAAGATGTTGAGTTGCGGTCGTAACGAGGCTCGTTAGGCTCCTTCTAGACGTCAAACTGCTTGGATTGATGTCGAGATGGATTGAAGAAGCATCGAATCACGAGTTCTAGATTAAAATTCATACTTTCAAGAAGCACGCATATAGTGGATTAGTGTCGAGAGCTCGATGAATGGCCATTGGAGATTGACGGTGAGTCATTCAGTGAGATTAGAACGAGCGAAAGATTGGGTAAGTAAGCAGGCGGCCGCCGCGTCAGAGGACATATAGAGTGGGCCACCCAAGCTAACTTAGTATAAGCCGGTGTGGGGCGGCGGTGACTAAATTTAGAACACGACTAAGTAATGCCTGTCCCGTCCCTGAGCGTATCCATCTCTCCTCTCGACGTCTTCGAGAGCGCTGACCAAACGGCGTAAACAGATCTCTGTGATCGCCTTTCTGTTGCAATCATGGATGGATCTGCGCACCTCGTCTCTTTGCTGCTGTGGGTCGGGTTTCGATGATATCATGCTCGCTCGCGTGGCAGATTTGTCTCTGGTATGCCGATGTTCAAAAGCTCGCCCAGGCCGAAACATGCGCTCTTCCCAATCTCCTTTTCTCCCTCCTCTCCCTCTACCACATACCACATCCCTAGACGGGGTGACCCACGCGCCGTTCCGCACCACAACGAAACGCCGAACAGGGTTCAACACAGTGATCTCTCGAACATACTACCCACATATATACTTCTCTGTCTTGCTCTTTCTCCACCCCGCACACTCTCACAAAAGTAAAGGAAAAAAAACACGCATTTAATCCATTTTTTCGGCTTCACTCATGCCGGTGCCGACACATCCCGCTGCCAACCCTCATCATCATGCAGATCGTAGGCATCCTGCCTCTCTGCTACCTTCGTCTATGCACGATCCGCAGCTAGTGTCACTTATGCAACGGCGGGTTTCGTTGGACATGGTGCAATATGTCGCTTCGAGTGCGGCGAGTGTTATACATATAGACGATTATCCAACGGCAAGTCCATCTTCGTGGGGTTCGGGCTCTGGTTCTGGTGCAGCTGCATCACGGTCGTCTTCTCCCTGTGGTCCTTCGACGGGATCTGCCAGTGCTCACGATTCTGTGGTGGCCAAGCAATGTCTTACGCCGCCCACGTCACCAAGGAGGGCAAGAACACTCTCAGCGAGATCGACGGAAGGGGCGAACAAGTTGATCTCGTTGGAGAATTTCATCGTACATTTGGTTAAATGTTCGAATGTGCAAGTCCCGACGTTGCTGACAACACTGATATACCTGGAGAGGTTGAGGACCAAGCTCCCGGATGTCGCCAAAGGTGATTATTACCGCATTTATATATGCTTCATGAGATGACTGATTGTTTATTGACATTGAAAGGTATGCCCTGTACACGACACCGGGTGTTTTTAGCCACGCTCATCGTTACCGCGAAATATCTCAACGATTCGTCACCGAAGAATGTCCATTGGGCGAAATATGCGGTCATGTTCGATGTTGCTGAGATCAACCTTATGGAAAAACAGTTGCTTTATCTCTTGGATTACGATTTGCGGTTTGACGAGGAGGAAGCGATCAAGTATTTCATGCCCTTCATGCAGACGAGTACCTCTTCTGCTCGTGCTTCTGCTATCGATGTCGTATCCAGGGCTGGAAAAGCTCGCGCGCAACATGTCCGGACGCAAACACAACTCCCTACTCCGCCAGACGAGGAGCCTTCGGCTATTTCAGCTGCGATTACGTCTGCAGTTCGCGGGATCGCAAGACGACTTTCGACGGCGCATCTTGCTGCGTCGAATAGCACTCGATCGACTGCTTCTTCGAATCCGATGTTCAATAATTTCAGCGGAGGTTCTAGCACCTCTTCGTCTGCTTCGGACATGGCTTCGCTTGTGGATGATACTGGGTCTTCGTCGTCGTCGTCATCATCATCTTCCTCGGGCTGGCTCAGTAACAATGAATCGGATGATGATAATTGTGACGTGACGGTAGAGCGAAAAGCGCTGATCAAACGACGTCGCCAAGAAGAGCATGACGGATCGACGGAGCCGACACCTACGAAGCGGCCTTTTATGTTACGACCTATCCCTGCGCACGCCTATAGGGGTAGCGTTCGATCACGGAAACATTCTGATACCTCTTCTATTAATACCATTATGGGATCGGATTCCCCGGTTCGCAGCATGCGATCAAGAAGTAGTGGTGAATCGAAGCGTTCGACCTCGATGACTGGTTCCGTGGCAACTGGAGAGAAATTAGAGTCTGGAATGACGACGAGCGCCACTATGCCAAGCCTATCACGATCTAGTATTGCCGGAGGGTTCTTGAGCAGGATGTGGGGTGCGGCGACCAAGGCAGCCATGGCCAATTCTGGGGTACAGGAAGGAGGGAGATGCATGGGAGGGCATGATGGAGATGGAGGCCGGACACCTGAGCAGGCACAGAGCGCGCTTCGACGACTGGTGCCCTCCAGGTCCGCGGGCATCCGAAACATAGGCGAGCTTTGAAATCGGACATGTACGTCCTTGTTCCAGGTTTCCGTCGCCATTCTATTTTTCTTTCACCTTTTCACACTCTCTTTCGCTCATGATCTGAATGAGCACCCCACCACACTATTCATATATATTGTTCATATTCACGACTATGACGCCCCTCCTATGCCCCCTGCTTTGTGGACGAAGACCAAGTCGTCTATCCACTCATTTAGAGATGTTACTACTATACTTAGTCAGACTGTTATTACATGCTCATCGCTAGGCATCTAATCGAATGTATAATATGTTCCGGATCAATGGATCTGTTGTAGATATGTTTTCACATGACGGGTGAGATCGAGGGACGAGATAGCGTCGGGACAGCCAGGAACGCATTTGGCCGGTGGCAATAGTTGATGCGGCTGGGGGAGATTCTGGTGTGGATTCCTCGACTCTCTCCCTGTTCAGCACTTGCTCTCATTTTCTCCGCCCCGGGATGAGCGGGCGCGTGCCATTTCAGACTCCGCTGTTGATAATTCCCACGCAGAGGCCTGATCCAACTCGACTGCTCACAGAGGCAGACATCCTGCTCACCGAATTCTACCCCCCGCGACGACAACCTCACGCCAAGTCCAAACTTTCGGACGTTAGGCACCGCCCTATTTCTCTTCATATTGCACGCCAAGGTCGGTCTATCTTTTCGTTCAGTCCTTGACGAAGCGTGGCTTGAATTGTTTTCCAGAAATTCACGGCACTCCTTACCCTTCCCCGCGCCCGCCTCTCTGACACCTCGGTCGTCTAACCCAAAACATTGCGGTCGGCAAGGAAGAGAAAAATAAGAACAAAGTTCCTATTACTGAACCTAAACGACGAGAGGATGCTTCACGTCGATCTAAATCATTCATCTGCATCGCCACTCAAGTCGTCGGCTTCCGCTGCTGCGCTCGAGTCTCTAACCTGGGATGCTGATAATGATGATCCGTATGGAACTGCGACTTCTGGTGCTTCTGCGTTTGGGACTGGAGATGGACTAGGAGACGCTCATGCGGATCCAACGGGACATTTGTTGCATGCGCAGGAGTTTAGACCGGAGGAGTTTTTGAATGATGATTTGGTGGATAATGTTATGCATCTGACGTCGGGAGATGTGGATGGTGTTGGGGATGGACTTGATGGAATTGATCCTTTGGGTATAAGTTCCACGGCGACGTCGTTACAATTACAGAATGGACCTCAACAGTCGACGTCGTCGGTAGGCTCGAATGCAACAGTGTCGCCAGCACATCATACAGCGGTGTCATCACCTGGAGGAGCACCACCGTCTTCGACAGCAACAGATACAGGATTTTTAGCTTCGCCAGTGGTGGGAGAAGGTGATCGGAGTTCCTCATTGTCACCTCTTCCTGATACAGCCTCTCCTTCAGGGCAGGACGAAAACGGGAGTCCGGGTGACGGTGGAGAAGAGAAGGAGGCTGAAGCGTCGGCGGAAAAACCAAGAAGGGAGGAGGAAGAGGAAGAAGAAAATGCTGGAGGAGCAAAAGCAGAACCATCGAGAGAGATTACGCCGCTAAGTCCATTGACTCCTGCAGCTGATGACCTTGACGGCGAGGGTGATACTGAAGCGGAGGAAAAGAAGGAAATGGAGAAGAAAGCAGAAGAGAATCATGTCACTGGCAAGTCAATACCCCAGCAAAAACAACCGCCGCTTCAATCTCAACAGTCGCGGATGTATCAACTGGGAAGACAAACGACGAAGTCTCCTCTAGGGCATGCAGGCATTAACACGCTAAATGCTGCTACCGCGTTGTTTCAGCCACACCATTTAAAACGACCCTCTCCCGACACTGCCATCCATACCCCCGATTTAATCCCTTCGTCCGCTACAAGTACTCAGGACCCCAAGGTTGTGAAGGTGCTTGAGCTAAACGTTGAGCTTTTCAAGTGAGTCGTTATACGTGTGTGTCTCTAAACAATCCGATTACTAACAACTTTTTTGTTAGCATTTTTGCTGAAATTCAGGCGCGTGGAATTCCACACAACGATCCCCGATTCATCCAGTGCGGATATTCGACCCTTTATCTCGCGAGCTTAACTAATGTCTCACATTAGGTATGCTAATTGCCTAAAAACAAACCTTTCATGGCTAGCCGCTGCTGCAGACGGTCAATTTAGCGTACGTGCTTTTGTTTTCACCTCTCGACGGCGTTTAATCTGTTCCACTAGATGCTACCGCACATGGATGCTCCACCTCCACTCGATTTCGTTCCAACTGATCGCATACGACAGTTATATTCCGAACTTCCGCACCTTTTTACAAAAGAAATTGCTCGGATGAAATCGATACAACACTTGCAGCAGCAGCATCAGCTTAATATGCTTAAGCGTGAAAGGGGTGAGGACCCTGCGGCGCAGATGTTGGTGAATAAGAGACGAGATACAGGTGAGAATAAAAGCATGATGGCGCCGCCTCCGCCTACGACTGGCGTCAATGGAATCAACTCCGTCGCTGCAGCAGTATCGGGCGGTACGCCTATCAATGGTGGTCCTGCTAGTGGCTCTTCGACGCCTAATCCTATAAATCCCATGATGAGTTCTATGGGCAATCCGAACAACGCCAACCAAGGTGGCGGTGGTAACCCTGGAGCAGGGATTGGAGGACCTTCAAATTCTGGGACACCCAATCTTGGAAACCAGAACCAGGGTGCTGGAGGGCCGTCTGGTGGGATGAATAACCACGGAGAAGGGATGGGTATGCCGGGTCCGGGTACGATGACTCCTGAACAACAATTCCGCGCGCGTCAGTTACAAGCGCGACAAATGCAAGCCGTCGCACGACACATGACATCCCCTGGTGCTAATCCTGCTGGTGGTGGTGGCGGCGCGCAAGGACCGAATGGCATTGGAGGAGGGGGTGGTCCTGGTCATGGAGGTTCTGGAGGGGGGAGCTCTGGAGGAGGTCCAAGTCAACAAATGATGCATGCTATGTTCCAAGCACTTCAACAAGGACCGGCACATCCCTTCGTGCAATATATGATCAAAAATGTGCCTGGGTTTCAGCAGATGCCGCCGCAAATGCAGGTACAAAAGATGGTTATTGCGCAAGTACATCATCGAGAGCAGCAACAACAACAACAACAACAGGCTCAAGCGCAAAATCAACAAATGCAGGCCGCTTTACAAAGTCGTGCCGGGGGTGGTGCTAATGCTGGAGGATTTGGTGGACCTGGGTCGCCGGTCGTACCGCAAGGTGCGGGTGGTGGAATGCTAGGTCAAGGTGGTATGGGAGGTGCTGGAATGGGAGGTATGGGAGGCGGCGGCGGCGGCGGCGGCGGTGGTGGTGGAGGAGGCAGTATGGGAGGAATGGATCCTAGAATGATGGCTGCAGCTGCTGCTCGGGGTGGAATGGGAATGGATGTGAATCACCAAAGACAGCTGATGTTGTTGCAGCAACAGCAACAGCAACAAAGAGCTATGGCTGCTGGTGGGGGAGGTGGAGGCGGTGGAGGCGGACCCGCAGGAATGGGCGCGCCTGGTGGCATGACACCTCAGCAAGCAGCGATGCAGGAGAGATTACTCAGACAACAACAAGCTCTTGCGGCTCAGCAACATCAACAACACCAAGCTGGTAATATGGTCTCTCCAGGTCATGGATCGTCTATGGGTGGTGGTGGTGGTGGTATGAATATGGGTATGGGAGGAGATGGATTCGTGCCGCCCGCCACACTTAGATCGAATGCTGGAGCGATACCGGGTATAGCGAGGAGTACGAGATCACCTTCTGATGGAGGTGCTGCATCTCCAATGACACCGAGAGTGCCCTCGCGGTCGTTGAGTTCTGGATCCATGGGTATGAGTAATGCGGCTGGAGGAGGGTCTGAGGAGTATCAACGGATGCTTCTACAGCAGCAGCAGGGGCAAGCGGCTAGAGTTATGCAGCAGCAACAACAACAACAGGGTGGACAGTCGAGTCCTATGTTTAATGGGCAAGGAATGGGGATGGGATGGGGAGGTGGTGCTGGAGGAGGATATTCGATGGGAGGTGGGGATGTGCTGAGACAGATGTCTGCTACGCCTAACCCTGCCACGCAACAGGGTATGGGGATGGGAGGTATGAATATGAATATGGGAGGTATGGGAATGGGAGGTATGGGTGGTGGGATGAATATGGGTGGTACGGGCGGTAGTATGGGCATGGGCATGGGCATGGGTATGGGAGGCATGGGAGGCATGGGGGGCATGGGAAATATGGGAGGTATGGGAGACCAAGGACTCAGCGAAGATTACAATTTCCTCAATCCGTCGCCAGGTGCATGGTAAAAAGAAACGCCTTGAAAATGTTTCAATTTGGGTTTGGGCTTCCGGTTCATATATATTTCGCCTTTTCATCTATGTATTCTCCCCCATCCCCCCCTACATAAATTCCCCCATCTTAACTCATGATTTTGTCGTTTTTTGAAGGGATTTTTTGGATTTTTACCCAGTATCCCCTCCGCCTCTTTCTTTTCTCCTACTTAGTATTCTTCCCTTGGTTAAACTGGTTTTTCGCTTGTCCTCGAGGTGGTTGTCTTTGACTGTTGTTGTCTGGTTTTGCTCACGTCAACTCTTGCTCTGTGGTTTCTATCTTTCCTTTCGAGTGCCTCATGTTTTCTCTCTTCTTGCTTCTTATTTTCTCTCTCTCTCTCTCTCTCTCTCCTGGCTCAAAAGATGAACGATCTTTTTTCTTTTCTTAGTTAATGCTATGCTTCAGAAAACAGATCATGCAGTGCCGTTCGGGTTTTGGTAGAATACTGCTTTTTTTTGTGTGCGATTAAGTGTGCTGACATGATCTATTGTATGTAATTTTGTGTCGTTCTGTTAGCCCTTTTTTTTCTTTATCTTTTGTCTATCGAGAGTAGTGTTTTTTTTCTTTTGATTTGTTATGCGACTGTGCACTAATACACATATGCGTATACCAGTCCGCTGGAGTGAGATATGCGTAGGATATATTATTACGACAATTACCTGATTAGTAACGTCGCCATCATATTCCTTGTGCACGTTCCGCCACAATCCTGCGGCATCACGACGAATGGTCTTCACCAATCTTGGAACAAACGAAAAGGATGCTTTCTTCTCTCTGCTAGACGAGTTCGTATCATCCTTTCACAAATCTCATGCAGATAAATAACTCTGCAGGGCGCTCGAAACTCGATGCAATCCTCATTTCATGTACTGATCTATTGGTTAGATATTTTGCGTCGCGTCCAGAGATTCTTAATGCTCAGAATCAAGATGCTCCTCCGGCGGCGAATTCGAATCCGTTTCGGAAAGAGATAACGGGAGCTCAGGCTCATGTTGCTGCGGCTGCTGTGGGTAGAGCTAGTAATAGTGCGGCTAAGTATATGTCTGCGGGTATTAAGAATTTGAGGGGTCCGAGTCCTAATAATACTGGCGGTGGTGGTGTGGGTGGTGGTGCGTCGGGACCCGAGGTACGTATGCCATGTCTTCTTGTGATTGGAATTGCTTTTTGACGTTTTCTGTTGGTTCTATTACCCCCTTCCTCGGTATTGCGTCATTCGCCTGCTATGCATATATGCGCGTGTTCTTGGGATTCTATGATACGATTCATATGAAACATAAATATCGGGTACACCGTGGCAGACAGCTGGACAACAACAACAGCAACAACGTGGTGGTGGTCCGGATAATATGGAAACTCAGTCTGGTGGATCGTTGGCTGATCGGATAGCAGCTCTTCAGGCTGCGAAGCAAACTGAAACGGGAGGAAGTACAAATAGCGCCCCGAGTACAAAGGTGTGTTTATCTCTTCAAATTACAATTCGTTGCTTCTCAGTGACTAACTATTCGGCTTTTAGGGGTTTGGTGGTATGGATACATCAGCTGTGAAGAACGCGTTTGGCTCGATGAAAAATTCGTTCTCTAATCCAACAAAAACTGCTCAAGTAAGATATTCTATGAATTAATGAGGACAGTCCATTCCTCAGCATCCTCTCCCAGAGTCCTCCCAGTCGATTTACTCCTCCCGTAACAAGAGCTGCTGCCCCACCTCAACCTGAGCCTGAACCCGAACCAGAGGAGCAAGGAGATTGGGCAGAGGCTCAGTATGATTATGAGTCAGCGGTAAATGACACACACACTCTTTACACTGTATATGTACTCAGGGGGTGTGCGATCTAGGAACCGGGAGATCTGGAATTGAAAGAAGGACAGAGAGTTTTGGTGATTGAACGAACGTCTGGCGACTGGTATGTCACTTTTTAGAATATCTCCACGGTTTCTTAAGCGGCTTCTTTCCTTTTTTTCACAGGTGGACAGGAGAGATGAATGGAAAGAAAGGACTCTTCCCAGCATCTTATGTCAAACTGCTGTAGGTGTGGGTATGCTGCAAGGTTGGTCGACGCGAGGACGACCTCACTAGGTGGCGTAGAAACCCAAGGAAACGCGAGTAAATATTGTGGATTTGAGCGTGAAAAATGCCAAAGGTACAGATCTACAACTATCATGGTTCGCTCTTATATAAATGACCCAAAGGTGACGTCGTCACAATGAAAGCTTGTACTCATCTGAACCCTAAGAAATCCAGCCACCTCCATCTTTTCTCAGTTGTCGAGTGCCTTCTTGTCTGTTAACAACCGGCTGTGGGGTATTGAATCATAAGTTGTACTGAAATTCCTCCGTCGCACAAGACTTTTTTGCCATGGCCTTGTTTCGTTCGTCAACGACCTTCTCGATCTCGTTCTCCGTCACTCTGGGTTTGTCCACACATAACCAGGATATTGTGAATCATTGACCTTGATACGGATTGTCGGTGCACTCGTCAGTCTGAGGCCTAGTTCTGTTGCACGTTTCCTGAGGAACGTTGTCCTTATCCGAAGGAAAGTCGAAAACGATATTTGCGTTATGAACGAATTCGACTCCGCGTCGAACCATCATGCATCAAAGGTCATTCTCCATTGATGGACAAGTGTCCCGTTTGAAAGTCGCCAGCATTGAGCGACTTTATCAGAACTAGCACACGAACGGAACACGTCTCCTTACACCATTAAGCAAATAAATATTAGTTCGTATTAAGTACTTCGCGAGATAAATACATCTATTGTCAAAATTTAAATCTTCCCGATGAGCGTGTTTCCAATCATCTCCCTGGCCGTTACACGGACGGTGTGATATAATGTTGGAATGTCCAACGTCGAAGACAAAGTATCCGCAAAACCGAAAGGCAGCATCAATGGAATCCAGCCTATCAAAAAAGAGGAAAAAAAGAAACTGAGTCAATCTTGCTTCGTAAGTTTGTTAGGTTACATACCTCTAGCATATTCCAAAGCAAAGCATCCTTCATGCATTTTATACTGTTTTGCCGTCCCTCTGGGCAAGTGATGCACGCTTCCAGCAGGATATTTTTCCATCTCCAAGCTTCCAGGCTTGAAAGCCCATTGTTCACCAACGAGAATGTTGAAATAGTCATCAGCGGAATGGAGTCCAGTATGTCCTTCAGTACCCAGTGGTGTTCCGAAAATGATTAAATACTCTGTGATGCTGGCGTGGATGATATACATGGCACCCATGGCACCGCCGGCATTGTTGAATACCCATTCGGCTTTGTTGGTGTTGATCCATGGTGCATGGGTAGTTGAGAGGGTGGAAACGATGTGGTCGATCATTCCTTGAGTATTGTTATGGCCGGCGACGGCGATTGCCTCTTGGGCGAGTTGGTGAAGGGAATCGGGGTTAAAAACATACCACCGATCCTATATAAGTAGTCAGTAACTTATTTTAGTTAGAGCTATGAAAAGTAAAACCCACTTTGATGGTATCTAGCCATCCACAGAATAGTACGAAGACGAGGACCAAAGCCATTCTCCTCGTCCACTTGATCAGAGGAGGATTCTCTTGCTTAGTCCCATACATGTCGTCCAGTTTTGAATTCGACATTTGATCTGATTTTTTTTTCTAACTTATAATTTTTTCGTTGTGGAAATCGTCAGACGAGGAACTGGTGGTCGTTTTGAGGGAGTGAGGGAGAACAAAGAGACGTAGGTGTGAATGATGCTTAATTTATATAACAAAATCGTCGTCGTACGACTTGTAGGAATTTTCTTTCACGTCACAGAATTAAACGCGTGCCGTCACAGTTCACATGAACCTCTTCCCCCTTTTAGGTAAGCCTAGCCTCTTCAGATCTCTCAGATCTTACATGCTAGCTTGCGCCGCTGCGGTCCCTCGGTCGACGTATCAACACTTCTTGAGACCTTTCTGGACTAAAGTAACAAATCCTGCTCGTATTATTCTAGTTTAAATAGCGTCCTCCAAGGAACGGAAGACAATTTACAAAACTGTGATTCGCCCTATGTACAAAACAGATAAACAACGAACTAAAGCTCTTGCCTCGACTTATTATTGGTATTAGACTCCGTCACTGGTAAACAAAGTGCTGGTGTTGTCCCAGTGAACTGATATTCACACTTTTCGAGTTCCTGCACCGATGTAATAGTATTCTCAGTCCCACAAGTCAGAATGAACTATAGAAAAAGGGACGATCGTAAGTGATTTCCGTTTTGACAAAAATAGACTTTTTGGAGGTGTGAACTTACGATAACATTGCGTTCTGGACCGTTCCAACATCTCGAACCATGCTTGTATACCTGTTTCGAGTAATATTCGGGCGTTCCGGGTTCAACATCCGGTGATGGATTCCACGATTCAAAGTTACTGCCATACAAAAAGCTTCTTCAGCCATCGAAGGTGAGTCCTTTTTAAAAATTCACGTACCCAAGACTTTGAGTGATTCCTGAGCCCTTTGGTTTTTGCTTGGATTCCTTGAAGAAACAGGTTTCGTAGATGTAGTCTCCGTCATCGTATTCAATACAGGTATTATCAAGTTTCTTCCATGCGCCCTCGGCACCGAAGTGCTTTACGTCGAAGATTTTAGCAGCCTCCCGTTCGCTCTGTTGCTTGTCTGTTTGGAGTTGACGTAGCTCCTCGTCAGCCTTGTTGAACGCTTCACGGGCCTTGGTTGCCTTGGCTGAGAAGAAATATGTTTACAGGAAAGTCATAGAGGTTTAGGAAAAGAAGGAATACCTGAGCCCTTTGTGGAACCCTTTGTGGAGGCTTCCGGTGCACTGCCGAACAACGAGACAAGACCGTCTTTGAGCTGATCATAGTAGCCAACCGCAAAATCGGGAAGGTATGATGTAACATCGAACTCTATGAATTTGCGAATTAACACAGGTCCTGTCACATATAACTAAGACTAAAGACTTACGATTCTCTTCTTGTACTTCATTCGAGCGATGGTACTCGTCGTCTTCCACTAGCAACGAGTCAAAATCAGTTTTTATTAACGCCTTCAACTCCTTTTGCAGCATCTCCTCAGTCCACACTTCTCCATCGATCGTCGTTGCAGCAGGCGGTTTTTCTTTCTTCTCTTCCTCAGCTGCTTCACCCTCTTTGCCAACGTCGTTAATGTGGGGAAGATCAGCATGTTTCTCCCAACCACGAACTGCCTCTAGGACGGCCATGTCTTGATAGTTCGGGTTGTAACCACGTCTGAGAGTGTCGAGAATTTCTCCAAGTTTCTTTTCAGCTTTACGATACCTTTCAACCTCGCTCTGGAGATACTCAAGCGCGTTGTGATGATCGATGACGTTTAAGTAAAGCGCTAAATAAATCATCTTCAATATCCTAAGCAGAGCGTGTCCGAATCAAGATACTCACGAGATTGTTTCTTGTGTTCGAGAACAGCAGCGTCAAAAGATTCCGTACGTTCAGCAGTATCTGCAAAAAGTCAGGCAGTGTTCCGTTTCGGCATGTTGATATTTTGCGTACTTTTCAATTGTTGAACCTCTATTTCCTTGGCCTGTATTTCCTTCTCGAGGGCTGCGGTTCGCTCCTCTAAGCGCTTCTTCTCTTTGTGTGCGAAGGCAATATAAGTTGAACGAATTTTAGACCCCTGGAGCAGCTAAGCTGACGATACAGCAAAAATGATTAAGAGCTTACCGTCTTCCGAAGTTTCATCTCAGCCGCATTCTTCTTCTGGTGCGCTTCACCAACCTCCTCGCACACATTCTTACAAACTCCGGGACGCTCATCTGAACCATCACAGCATTGTGGCTCTTAAGGGGTCGTGTGAGTTACAGATTCGAAGCATAGTGATGAATGAAACGGGCATACCACAAATTCCATCGCGTACTCTGGAGCTGGGAATGGAGGCTCCTATGTGTCCCTTGTTGTGACAATAGAAAAACGTATCAGGACATGCGCCAGTTCCTGAAGGATATATCATTCAACAAGATGAATGCATGAACTGTTGTAGACATACCAGGCTCATCACTCCCATCTGCGCAGTCACAGGAATCGTCGTTCACGAGTTCCCAAGGAATTTCCTTTGACCCATCCAGACACTTCCATTTCCCATTCGTTGGTACATATTTAGATACCAGGTCCGGTGCGACACCAAAGGTTTTGTCCAAAGCGCCGGCAACTTGTGTGGAAAGAGGAAGAAGCAAGAGAAAATACGCCAACATTCGCCGACCCCAGAGACACAACCAGGACAAAAGTTAAATGGTAGCCACGCTGCGCGGAGTAGAACAGCTTTATGTCGCCACGTTACTCGACGTGTTCGATCCCATCGCTGACGTAATAGTCGCCAAACAAGGCACGCACCCGCGAGATCAGTGCAGCGCAGACCAACAGAAAGATCCCCTCAGAACCGACGGTCAGCTCAAGAATGGTGAGTGTCCCCATGCCAGTCTATCGTATCCAGACATCTTTCAGGCGTCGTATCGATGTCGTTCATGTTGATTAGAGTGGTTTCGAGCTCGAATTCAGGCTGGATGCGACGTTCTGAATCTGGATGAGCCCTAGCAAGATACTGATAGCTTCTTTTTTTCGTAGGCCAAAGCTAAAGCAGCAGCGCCGTCAGGCGGAAAGGCAGCAAAGAAAAAGAAGTGGTCGAAGGGCAAGGTCAAAGACAAGGCCGTCCACGCCGTCACACTCGACAAGCCCACTTACGACCGTATCCTCAAAGAAGTCCCTACATTCAAATTCATTAGCCAGAGCATCCTCATCGAACGTCTTAAAATTAACGGTTCGCTGGCGCGTGTCGCTATCAGGCACCTGAAGAAGGAAAACTTGATTAAGCCTATTGTGCATCATTCAGCGCAGCTGATATACAGTATGTCCATTTACTCTCGTTCCACAGCGTTAACTAACGATTGTGTTCCAGCACGAGTCACATCATCAGACTAGATGTCATCACTCACTCCATTCATTGTCATCATGCTCGTCTAGGCGTATGTATATCATTGCACATAAGAAATCATGCTTTCGGACCATCTCCAAAATCTCATAATCCCGGTGTGATCTCGTAAGATTTGCTGAAACTATATTATTGCCTTCCGAAGACAAAACATCGCGGAACAGTGGTGGCTGCGACGATAGCTACCGGAGATAGTGCGTGGGCCATTCAAATCCCGTCGATGAAGCGGGCTCGAGGGCTTCTATTGCTCTGTGCCACTAGAATTGCAACTTTAAGCCCTAGGTCCCGACAATAAGCCGTTTATCATTGTGAGAGTTAGGAGGCTTGTTCTCAGGCGGAGCTGATCCAGTGACCATCGCCGCTTTTCCGATGAACTCACACAATCAGCTGCAGCTAACCTCCATCAGGATACTATGTCGATTCAAGATCACTATATTGGCGTCGATGTAGGAACAGGCTCTGTCCGAGCATCACTTCTATCCAAGGACGGGACGATTGTCGCTTCTTCGACTCAAACTACACAAACTTGGAGAGATGATCATGATCACCGTATCTTCGAACAATCAACAACTGATATCTGGTCAGCTATATCCAAAACGATAAAATCATGCCTTGAGGACTCGAATGTCTCTGCCGAACAAGTCAAAGGCTTGGGATTTGATGCTACGTGTTCGTTAGCCGTTGCCGATCTTCAAGGAGAACCGGTGATCGTGACTAAAGGAAATGATCTCGGGTTGCACGGAGAAAGAAATATCATACTATGGGCGGATCATCGAGCTGAGAAAGAGGCGGAACTCATTAATGGTACTGGCTCTGTCGTGTTGGATTATGTCGGTGGTAGAATGAGCGTACGTCCAGCCTCAAGTTTCTTACTCATCTTTTCTAACATACTGATTGCTACATCTACACACAGTTAGAAATGGAGGTTCCCAAGATTCTTTGGCTCAAGAAGAATATGCCTGCAGATCGGTTCCCCAACTGTCAATTCTTCGACCTCCCCGACTTTTTAACATATCGGGCTACTAGAGACAGTACCCGTTCGTGTTGCTCTGTCACATGCAAATGCTCTTTCGTACCCAAGACAGGATGGCATAGTGATTTTTTCAAGCAGATTGGCTTGGGTCAGCTTGTGATGAATAATTATTTACAATTGGGTGCGGAGGATGGAAATGTATTAACTGCTGGGACACCGATCGGGACTGGACTTTCGAAACAAGCAGCTCAGGAATTGGGATTGGTGGAAGGCACTCCTGTTGGTAGTGCGTTGATCGATGCGTACGTGTTTGGTATTTTTGTTTTTGAGGCGGCAGAATTGAATAGTTGGATTCGCCTTCAGATATGCTGGGTGGATAGGAACAGTTGCTGCTCGATATAAGAAGGATGGTATCCTCCAAGAAGAAATTCCTGACCTTGAGGAGTCGGGCCATCGTCTAGCTGTAATTGCCGGGACAAGTACATGTCATATCGTACAGGTATGTTCTACATCCTTATTCCAGCGAGTTTTTTCAACCGAGTCGAATGGTAGAGTCGGAATGACATCTTCGTGGATGGTGTTTGGGGACCTTACAAAGATCCTGTTTTCCGAGGATGGTGGATGAATGAAGGGGGTCAGTCGTCGACCGGTCAGGTGAGCTCTACCCTGCGTACTGCTTTGTTTTTGTGTGCTTATTGTATTCTCAAGCTTATTGACTTCATTTTGACTACTCATCCTGCTTACCCGAAATTGGAGGAACTTGCGAAAGAAAAACAGAAGAACATACATGAAGGCGAGTACCATCATTTAGACTATCCTTGACAACTAAGTCTAACCACCCGCCTTCAGTCCTAGATGAAGTACTGGAACAGCTCAGAGTCGAGGAAGGTGTGAGCAGCCTTACCGAATTAACGAAAGACCTACATATCTACCCGGATTTCCATGGTTCGTCTCCCTCTTCCCCATTGTTACCGCAGATAATCAATCAACACCCCACAGGTAACCGCTCCCCCATAGCAGACCCACGCATGCGCGGCTCTATTACAGGACTCGAACTCTCTTCTGGCATTCCGGACCTCGCAAAGAAATACAACGCAACGCTCGAATCTATAGCCCTTCAAACTCGGCACATCATATCCGTCTTAAACAGTCGCGGTCATACTATTTCCTCGATTTATATGAGCGGTGGTCAAGCGAAAAATATCAAATTGATGCAATTGTTCGCTGATGTATGTGATATGCCTGTTGTACTACCTCAAGATCCTTCGGCGGCCGTTGATCGTGGTGCTGCTATACTTGGACGATTTGCAGCGGAGGGAGGAGGAAAAGGAGATCGGGTAGATCAAGCTAAAGAGCTGTGGAAAGTCATGGTAGAAATTCGTGGTTCTTGTTTGTCATGAATTATGCGGCTGACGTTTCTCAGATCGAAATGACACCACCTGGGACACTGGTAGTCCCAAGTGCATCACCGAAAGACAAGAAACTTCTGAATGCCAAGTTTAGAATTTTCATGGAGACTGTCGATATTCAACGTCGGTGGCGCGTAGAGATGGAAGAAGCTGCTAGAGGATAAACATAGTCATGATATATAATTTCGTCTTGCATTTCTACAGAACGAAGGGGGCCAAAAATCCCTGCACCTCAGAAAACAAATTAAACTTTGTTACTTGTCCGCCTATACTCCCGTCTGCTCTTATTCTTGGATACCATGCTCAACGCTCTCCCTCCTAGGAAGATCCGTGAGGCGGTAAGAATCAGCCTCAAACTCGATATCGGGCTCATTTCTCCCGCCTGCTATCGTGAAGCGATTGTTCAGCAAGACGAGTATAGAGTTGCTGTATATCTTTCCGAGAGAGAGACCGGGGATTGTGAAAGCGTTCGTTACTAAGTATCCTAGCAGAGGGTATGCAGTTGCCATTGCAGCTGCGGAGCTGAATTGAGCAATGGGATTGGAAGAGCAGAGAGGAAGTGTTCACCTGTCAAGAGCCCAGTTTCTAGGAGGCGTCGTTTGATCCTGGTAAGCAATACCTGCGTCGTTCTAGACGACCGTTTCATTTGTATGGTTAGCTGTAATGATGATTGTTAGGATAGAGTTATGGGAAGGATCAAATCATGTAACTTACGAACCAGGACATATAGACGGCAATCACGAGATCGCAGGTCATTCCAGCTGCCCCCCATAGCTAAAGTCTTACAAGTGAGTAATGCACATCAGGTTACAACCCATGTGCCGCTCTCACCACTGCGCCCAGCAAACTAGAAATGGCATTCGCTAAAGTCGCATTGGTATGGAAATATGCTGCACTGGTTAGACCAAAACTCAATTGCGTCAGAGCAAGCTAACGTCAAAATGAGAAATCTCCTGGAAAGGATGTGTAGAGTGGACTTACTAGGATGACAATAACCGTGACTGCTTTTTTTCTTGAAAGTATATAAATTCTGTGCGCGTAAAACAGCTGGGCTACAGTTGCGACTATCCCACCACTCATATCAGAAGGAGGTATGCGGGGACTATAATAATTCACATACTCAGAGAACTACTGAGCGGAATTGTCAGCCACATGAAACCGAACTTGGCTACAACTCTGCCAGGTCCTTGGATACGCAGAATAATTGATAAAAATCATAAAGCGCCAGTATTGTTTGGGTTGTGTCGATGATGTAAACGAACCCAACAATGGCCTTCGTAGTCTTCTTGTCGTTTGGGAATGCTATATAATAAAGGTCTACCAAAAATCCTTAGTAGACTTAGTCGTGAAATTCATCTACTATGATGATACTTACACGTTTGTACGGTAAGGATCCCGTAGAGAAGGACATCGAGACAGTATCCGACCAGCTGATTATTGCCTTGTCAGAACCGTAACTCTGGGTTTCTCCACATTATTGTCTTACCAGCGGTCCTCTGTAAGTTACTGGAATCATCAACAAGCTGTTCCTTCTTCGATAATTAGAAGGTGAACGACGTAACACTCAATGAATACCAGCAAGACGTTGAAAAGAGATGCTTATATTACTATCAATGAACCTTGCGTAGCATCTTGGTATGTGGGGTTTGTTCCGACCAAACAACGGGATTCGATCCGTGATTTGCTGATGGTGAATAATACCTACAGTATAAACGAGTGAATGAGCTTGACGTCCATGGTCAAATAGCATACAGCGATAAAGAAAAGTCCACCAACATTGGACGTTTCCCGCTGGGTTTAGAAAGGTTTAGAAACGCAGCAATAAAGCGAGACAAATTCCCAGGGTCCTTGCTGGGTAAGTAAATCGGCGATACATTGGCGGATCTTTGAAATTACGACATTACGAAGGCTATGTACATATGCCTTACCCGCTACAAGCCTTTGTATCACTGATATTGAATATAATAGACTCTTATTGCTCTTCGCTGTAGCCCTTCATGATCAGATAGCGTACATACAATCAGCGGCATGAATGTGGGAATGCGAGAAGAATAATTGGCTCATCATTTCGGTATTCGACCACGTGTCCCGCATGATGTATTTTTAGATTCTGAAGCCCCGCTCACTCGCGGTCTAATTCCGTTCAGACGCGCTCTCAGTCCACTTCGAGCTTCAAGCTTCAAGCTTCAAGCCTCGAAGTCGGTCTCATCATCTGTAACTTCAAACACCGTTTACTCGAATTGTCGTCAGGATTTATCCCCCAGTTTTTTCTTTGTCCGCTGAAATGAAAATTTACAGGTGCACATAAGCACCGCTTGAAGTCGATGACATTCCTCGTCAGATGATTTTCTTATCTTCGGTAAACACGCGACAGCCTCGGCGGATGATGTTATCAAACAACAGGCCTTATCCCCAAGACTGGCATGCTGCTACTGTTTTCCCTTTATAAGCCATGAGGACTGCCATTAGATATCTTTAGCGCTAGACGCATATTTGAATCAAGCAATGGTTGAAAAATAGAACAAGTGTGTTAGAGAGCAGATACGGAGGTAGAACGGGCTTAGGACCTTAATCTACTTCAGCTTGGAGAAGCTATGAAGAAGTCTATTCACACCTTGATTGTCCAGGTCTCAAAGTGTTACTTGTTCCTACACGTAACGATAATGGTTTCGGATGAACCTATTCTCAGATACCATGCTCGACGTTCTCTCGCCTAGGGACCTCCGAGAGTCGGTAAGAGTCAGCCTCAAACTCGAAACCGGGTTCATTCCTCCCTCCTACTATCGTAAAGCGATTGTTTAGCAAGACCAGTACGGAATTGCTATATATTTTGCCGAGAGTGAGTCCAGGGATGGCATATGTATTATTCCCCACCAAGGCAAACAACAAGGGGTATGTAGTTGCCAATACAGCTGCGGAACTGCACTGAGCACTGGCGGTGAGAGAGAAGAGAGTAAGTGTTCACCTGTCAAAAGCCCCGTTTCTAGCAAGAGCCGCTTTATCCTAGTAAGCAAGGCCTGCGTCGTCTTAGATGACCGTCTCATTTGTATAGTTAGCTGTGATGGCGGTGATGACGGTCAGGAAGGGGTTACGAGAAAAAGTAAATGATAACACTCACGAACCAAAACATATAGACTGTGATGAGGAGATCGCAGGTCATTCCAGCTGCCCCCCAACCCTAAAGCGTGTAAGTAATACACGCCAGGTTGTCACTCATGTGCCTCTCTCACCACTGCGCTCATCGAACCAGAAATGGGACTCTCTCCAGGTATATCATGATCGAAGTCCGCGGTAGAGATTAGACCAAAGCTTAATTGGGCTAGAGCAAGCTAATATCCAAATATGACGTGTCCTGGAAAGAATATGTAGAGCAGACTTACTATGGTGACAATAGCCGTGACTACTTTCTTCCTTGAAAGCACATAAATTCTGTGCGCGTAAAACAGTTGCGCCACCGTCGCGACTATCCCACCGCTCACGTCAGTAGGAGGTATGGCGAGGAGTGACGATGATAGATATGCATACCCAATGTACTACTAAGTGGGATCGTCAGCCACATGAAACTATTGAACACGGCGTCATCAAAGAGGACAGCAGAGCTATCCATTACGCAGAATGACTTGTAGAAATCATGGAGCGCCACGAGTGTTTGGATTGTACCAACGCTGTAAACGAACCCAACAATGGCCTTCGTAATCTTCTTGTCATTTGGGAAGGCTATATAATAAAGGTCTACCGCAATATCATCAGCAGACTCATTTGTGGAATTCATCTACTGCGACACTTACACGTCTGTACAGTCAGGATTCCGTAGAGAAGGACATCGAGGCAGTACCCCACCAGCTAATTATCTGCCTTGTCGGAGCCAACACTCTATGACACAATAGAGTCTCACCAGTGCTAGCCTAGAAGCCATAATCAAGTCTTGCACCGGGAACATAGTGTTCCCTTCAGATATTTGAGGAGTCGACATTTAAAGGAGACAGAATGAGTGCTGGAGCGTTTTCCAGATACGTGTATACTGCATCCGCACTGCGGGGCCTTTTGAAAGTAGTTGCTAGCCAAAATACCGCCAAGCGCGGACCATTGACAGCTAATACGTATCCCTCGATACTTCTCTTCGGTCGCCGGGGAAGAAGGTGAAACGAGGAGGTTAAATGATTTAGTGGCGTGTTTGAAAGGCTGGATATTGAACCCGGAGGACTGAGGCCATAGGCAGTGGACATCGAGGCAGTGTTCAACGAGGTGAAATAGCCTTGTCAGAGCCAGAACTGTGTTTCTCCGCATCACAGTCTTACCAGCGATCCTTTGAAAAGCCATTCCTTCGTCCGAGAAATTTGCCAAGAGGGCAAAGGGAAGACAGGAGGCTCGCAAGACACTGGAACGAGAGCAGTAAGTTGGTTTATTATCAGTGAACCTTTGTGTCATCGCGACGTGCGTTCTCCGGACCGGTAAACCACGGACCCGATCCACGGTGCGGTGAACAAGGGCTGCAGTACGCACGACTAAAGAAAACCTGACACCCATCCACGATCATTGTCACTGGCATTTTGACCTTCACTGAGTTTCAGCCACTATGTTTAGACTATCGACGATTGTGACTTTGTGGTTTACTTTCCACGTCTAAGTCCAACTCAAGGCGTTCCATAGGCGGACCACGGGTCTTGTAAGACTCAGAAAGGCATAAATCATGATGGCGCATACGGAGCATGTAATGTAGCTCGTTATACATGGGCATTTTGGTGGGTGAGCGACAGGTGAAAAACTCGAGTACAACGATGAATCTAGACCTCCTTAACCTTGACAGTACCACGTAGCAGACCAGTCTATGATAGCATGCCATCAGATATAGAATAAAAATCACAAACAAAGCAGGACGTACGCGGCGGGCAGCAATGAGACCGACTTTCTGTCCAGGAACGGATGAACGAGCCACTGTCGAAGCGTGACCGATGTGTTGATGGTTACCACCACCGTGAGGATGGTCAACAGGGTTCATGGCAACACCACGAGTACGAGGCCAGCTGAATACAGGATCAGTCAATTTGATGGAGGGTATACGTGAAATATACGTACTTGTAACGCTTGGCCTTGTACTTGTGGTAGGCGCGGCCAGCCTTGAGCAAAGGCTTATCGATCCTTCCACCACCAGCGACGATGCCGATGGTTGCACGTGCAGATCCAGACACTGTTTTCTTAGAACCACTAGGAAGCCTGATTCTCGTCTTGTTGTCGTCTGAGTGTCCAATAATGGTGGCATAGTTTCCGGAAGTACGGGCGAGGGCACCACGGTCACCGACCTTCTCCTCGACGTTGCAGATGATAGTACCCTCAGGGCACTGGGAAACAGGAAGAACATTGCCAACGGTAAGAGCAGCCTTCTTGCCACAGTAGACGAAGGCACCAGTATGGAGACCCTCGGTAGCGATGAAAGTTTCCTTGCGGAGTTTGTAGCGGTATGGATCACGGAAAACGACGCGAGCAAGGGGTGCACCACTGATAATAACATTAGACGGCTGTTATTTAACAAAGTATAACCAGACTCACCGGCCAGCATCATGGATTATCTCTTTCACAACACCCCGAATATAGCCATTACGTTCGGCAAAATCGAGGGCACGGAATCGGGCGGGTGCCTTGTTGAGATGTGTGTGCGCTTTGAACTTGTAGGAGGGAAGAATGTCAGAAAAATTGGAACACAAGAAACTGGTGGCATACAATTGCATGGGAGCGTCTCTGCGTCCTGATTACCCGACCCATCGTGAATTCTAGGAAAGACAGTATCAGTACCTGGCTTTCGACGGGAGTAACGGTCAGAAAACGATTTCGAGGAACCCCCCACAACCACGATCATCATCCAACCAAAATCGGTCCAATCCAGCCATATTTCCAGCTAATTCGACAATCCTTTCGCACATGGCGTTTCCAGGAGGTTCATACATTCGTTCTGGAGACTGGTTAGAGCGGCAGGCATACTCACATTCGGACTGTCTTGAGGAACGCTTAGGACGATCAACAGACGGTGATACTTGACGTTGGGACTAAACATGGACAAATGTTGGATGATGTAATATAACAATCACCGCCACCGCTACTTCCAACTACAATCTCTGTTATTGTTCTCTTTGTCTATGTAAAATGACAATGGCTTAGACGTTCGACGTACTTAAATAAAGTTCAATCTTTGTTAACTCGATAACGAAACCGAGTCTCGGTAACCAATGAACTGTTGTAATCAAGCTCTTCTGCGCGGTTGTAAATCTGGTAAATTACAAGGCACGTTGAACCAAAACCAACTCTTTGTTGAATCTTTGACATTGTAATTTTAATCAACGCTCATCCTCCAGAAAAATACAAGGCTGTATAAACTAACTAACCAGATCGGCCTTCAAACAATCATTGTACACATGAACGGTAATCCTACATACAATAAGAGTCGTTGTCAACGGGTCTCGAACCCGAGATAAGTATAATAACACTCATTACGAGAATGTTTACTTCAGAATCAATAGGTTCCTTCTCGAAATCTCCTGTCAGGAATTTTCGTAAGAACTTCAACAATGTTCTTTCTCCCGCCACAAAGATTTGAGCAACCGGAAGTATAACTTGTGTTAGTAAATACTCGCTTAACTTTGTATAAATCACCCTCAGGCTACTGCATCCTTTATCACCATCCCCTTGCACATCACACCTCTACTAAGTCGATTCGGACAATGTACGACTCGGATTCAGACTCAAAACACATAGGAATCATTAATGATATCACCAAGAATGTCCCTAAAGACGGTCCTTGCATCAACCCGGCTTTAGTCAATTCAAATCAGAACTTGTATCACAGTTACGGTTATCAAGTCCCTACTAGTGCTCCTACTACTAGTAACTTCCCGGGGTATACGACTTATACTTACGGACAGTAAGTAAAATTCTCCTTTCTTTTTTGACTACTTTACTTACTCTATTTGATAAGGATGGCTATACAAGTACAACACCAACAACACCTTCCCCGCATGCCCACAAGTTCAACCACAACCATATCACCATCATATCAGCATTCCCACTATCAACACTGCTACGACCGCACAATTCAAAGCCACCATTGTTTCCCAGGAGACCAACGATATAATTACAAATAATAGTCAAAACAGGAGTGGCACGTCGGTGC
Source organism: Agaricus bisporus var. bisporus H97 (assembly GCF_000300575.1). Classification (NCBI taxonomy): domain Eukaryota; kingdom Fungi; phylum Basidiomycota; class Agaricomycetes; order Agaricales; family Agaricaceae; genus Agaricus; species Agaricus bisporus. The sequence goes on from NW_006267367.1 coordinate 79,302, forward strand.
AAAGCGGGTAATCAATTAATTTATGGACTTTTGAAGCGGTGTCATATAAGTTATCACCGTTGGACCTGTTTATCATGGCAGTCACGTAAACCCGAGATTGTGAACGTCCCATTCCATCAGCCAGTTGCTGCCAGTTGTTGCACAGAATAACATGTAGAAAATGCGAAGTGAGAGAGCGATTTGGACGGTTCCGATGATAAACACGAAATAAGGAACTGATTTTGTTAGTCGCCTATTATCCGGGAGGGCGAGGTAGATATTTAAGCTTCATTTTCACGGGTATGATATTTGAAGGCGTTCAATGTACAACCGTGCATGGAACAAGCTAGCAATGTCAGAAATTGAACTAGAGTTTATGATATCCTGCTTCCGAGTCTATCTCGTTTACTTTTATTCCCGTATACCATGCTCAGCGCCCTCACTCCTAGGAAGGTCCGAGAGGTGGTAAGAGTCAACCTCAAACTCGAAAGCCGGTTCATTTCTCCCTCCTGCTATTGTGAAGCGATTGTTGAACAAGACAAGCAAGGAATTGCTGTACACTTTTCCGAGAGTGAGACCAGGAATAGCACATACTTGGTGTCCCACGAAGATAAAAAGCAGGGTGAATGCAGTTGCAAACGCAGCTGGGGGTTTGAACTGAGCACGAGGAACCGAAGTCGAGAGGATATCAAAATATTCACCTGTCAGGAATCCTGTTTCCAGCACGAGCCGTTTTATCCTAGTCACCAATACCTGCGTCGTCCTAGATGACCGTCTCATTTGCTTCGTAAGCTATGACGAGGGTGACATTTTTCAAAGTGGTATTATATTAGAGCAATCATTACTTACAAACCAGGACATGTAGACCGCAATGACGAAATCACAGGTCATTCCAACCGGCCCCCAACCCTGCAAATTTACGTAGTAAGTCATACACATGGGATTAAAGCATATATGCCTGCCTCACAGCCACCATAGATGAAGTGAAAGGAATATCAAGCAAGACAATGGTAATGCCTATACCAAAAACCAGTTGACCTAGAGCGAGCTAACATTGATATAAGTTGTTGGCTGGAAAGAAAGTGTGAAATGGACATACTACGATGACAATACTTGTGACTATTTTTTTCTTTGAAAGTATATAAATCCGGTGTGCGTAAAATAACTGTGTTACTGTGGCGACTGTTCCATCGCTCATGTTAGGAGGAGACACAAACAGACGGTGATAAACACACATACCCAAGGTACCACTGAGCGGAATTGTCAGCCACATGAAACCGCCCTGCATTACCTGGAACTTCGGGCCCAGGACGAGGTGGTAGTTGTTTGGGATGCAGAATAACAGATAGAAGTCATACAGCGCCAGGATTGTTTGAACTGTATCGATGCTGTAAACGAATCCAACAATGGCCTTCGTGATCTTCCTGTCATTTGGGAAGGCTACATAATAAAGATCTACCACAAAATCCTCAGCGTGCTTATCACTTTATTGTGACACTCACATGTCTGCACAGTCAAGATGCCATAGAGAAGGACATTGAGGAGGTTTCCTATCAGCTAGATTTCGCCTTGTCAGAGCTCAACCCCAGGTTTCTATGCATCAGAGTCTCACCGGCCCTCGTCTATCAGTCACAACGTTGTTCAAGAGCTCCGGACCTAGACTCGTGGACATATCGTTCCTTATTGACTATCTGAGGGGTCGACAGCCAAAGAAGAAAGAAAGAATGTTGGAGTGATTTCCGGATATATATACCATGTGCGCAAAGTTGTACAGTATTTGACTGTAAAACTGATGTCAACACCGCCGAACACCAACCGTTTCCACTTGATACATCCTGTTAAGATGAACCGAGATGATGAGATGATGAGTATAAATATAATAAGGATGCCGGATACCGAGTCTGCGGCTTAGAGTCATAGGGAACCCCCAAACGCATGCTCCGACTACCTGCCCCACAGCGCCTATCAGAGATGATTGATAGAATCAGCTAAAGAGACAAACTAATCTGAAGGCCCATGAGTCCTTCAGGACCTTTGGATTCACTGCAACTCACTCATCTGTGTCCATCATTCCCTTTTCTCGTTCCCTCATACCCTCATATAATGAATCGCACTCCCCCAGCAATGTCTCTCCTTTTGATACCGAACAAGTTAATAGTGGAAAGTGGCCTGAGAAAATTCGAGACTTATGATGTAAAGTATCCAAACTTTTATGATTACCGAAGTAGGATTCGTTAGGTCCTTGCTAACGTTTGTCGAGCAAAACACCTGGTTCCGTGATAAAGTGCCGAGCTGGACGAGAAGTTGGGTCCTCGTCTCGCCTGAAGATCGAGATGCGTCGTCACAAGGTCAATTTGATACTTCACACTCTCATAAGAATGTTTCAATTTCGTAAGTTGCCAATCGTCGCTCCTATTTGGGAGACGGGGAGAAAGGTCCTGTATCTACCCAAACGACGTATCAAATTTGAAAAAACTAAAAACATCAGCAACCATGTTAGAAAAAAACTAAACATAAATAACTCACCGTTTCGTTATAGCATCAGAATGATAAATAGAAAAATTGCATTCTCTGATTATGGGTCATCCAGGCCGACGGGTGCCGACATCGGTTTTTCATACGCACTGATGGCGAAACAGACTTGGCTTGTTCATTAGGGTTGGGTGAAAGAAAAACGGAAGGGGAATATACCAGAACATCTTTGCCACCTGAGAGACGTAGCGTAAGGAGAAGTAGCCAAAGAAGCCTTATGATGATATTTGTAAGTGCAAAGTGCAACCTCGTGTACTAGCAGGGAGCCGCTACTGCTTGAAGGCGGTGGTCACAATGAAGGTAGATAGTAAAAGACCGTGAGGTCGCCACGCGCTAATCCTCGAAAGAAGCCCATATGACACGACCACAAACGATGAAGCCTTGAATAACAGTTCCAAGTTCCTGTACTATCATTCGAGTGAGGTACGTCAAAGGTAACTTTAACTAGTATGAACAGAGAAACGTACCAGAGAATAATGGCCAAACATATTACACTACCATACCCAGCCTAATCCGTCAGCACTTACTTCGCACTTGATTATGCAGGTAATGGGGCCATGACAGCTGTCAAGGCACCAATGGCTAGGAGATGAGCTGCACAAATGTAAGAAAGCCAGTCGATCGATACAAGCTAGCAAAGCCAGCATTTGCATATCAGACCCGTAATGTCGGTTGCGGAAAGACAACGACGCGTCGAAGTGATGCGCCGGCATCAATGTAACGCCGGATGAAGAGAGAGCAGTGACGTGGATGTACGACAGGCTCATGGTATCTGTTGAAAGGGAGAAAGAAGAACTACTTACTGTAAGTACTACTAGTACCCAATTAGGAAGTAGCGTAAGCGGGCTTACACAGTGGTCAGTTGCTTCGAGAGACTTTACAAAGTGTTAGACGGTGAAGCTCAACTATATTATCTGAGGAGGTTTAACCGTATCATAGGAATGAGGGAAGTAGTTATATCGCTCCAGCTATCAGCGTGCGTGGCACAAAAAGATCGAAGAAGCTGCTCGAGAATAAGCGTACTTCGTAGCCATGGTATATGGATCCATGTTGCGTTCCTACAGGATAAATAGCGCAAAGAAAATCAAACAATGTCACCTGGATTCCGTTTATCTTCATTCTCGTATACCATGCTCAGCGCCCTCCCTCCTAGTAGGAAGATCCGAGAGGTGGTACGAATCAGCCTCGAACTCAAAAGCCGGTTCATTCCTCCCTCCCTCGATCGTGAAGCGATTGTTCAGCAAGACCAGTATGGAATTGCTATATAGTTTGCCGAGAGTAAGCCCAGGAATGGCAAACGTAGCATAATGCCCCGTTAGGACCAACAACACGGTGAATGTAGCTGCAAACGCAGCTGCGGGGTTGCACTGAGCACGAGGAACCGAAGCTGAGAGAGTATCGAAATACTCACCTGTCAAGAGCCCCGTTTCCAGCACGAGCCGCTTTATCCTAGTAACCATTACCTGCGTTTTCCTAGATGGTGACCGTCTCATTTGCTTCGTAAGCTATGACGACGGTGATAATTTTCAAAGTGAAGTTATATCAGATAGAGTAATCATTACTTACGAACCAAGACATATAGACTGCAATGACGAGGTCACAGACCATTCCAACCGACCCCCAACCCTGAAAACTTACATAGTAAGTCATATGTGTAATATGATAGTCTATAAGCCTGCCTCACATAGTATACCGTTAGATTTGTGTAAATTAGAATGCTGGAATTCAGTGGAATACCAAGGAAAAATATGGTAGTAGCTAAACCAAATACGAGTTGAGCCACAGCGAGCTAATATTGAAATAAGATGGTGCCTTGAAAGGTGTAGAACGGACTTACTATGATCACAATACCTGTGATTACGTTTTTCTGTGAAAGTACATAAATCCTGTGGGCGTAAAATAACTGTGCTACTGTAGCGACTGTTCCATTGCTCATGCTATGAGGTTACAGGAACGTACAATAATAAACACACATACTCAAGGTACCAGTGAACGGAATTGTCAGCCACAAGTGGGTAGTATTGTCCTGGTTCAGAATGAAGGAGTATTTGTTTACGCAGAATGACTGGTAAAAATCATAGAGCGCCAGAAATGTTTGTGCTGTATCGATGCTGTAAACAAATGCAACGATGGCCTTCGTGATCTTCTTGTCATTCGGGAAGGCTATATAATAGAGATCTACCACAAAATCGTCAGCAGACTTCTTTCTGTCATCGTGCCACTCACACGTCTGCACGGTCAAGATCCCGTAGAGAAGAGGTTTCCTGCCAGCTAAATTTCGCCTTGTCAGAGCTCAACTTCAGGTTTCTACGCATCAGAGTCTCACCGGCCCTCGTCTATCAATTACAACGCTTTTCAAGAACTCCAAATCTGGACTCATGGACATATCGTTCCTTATTGACTATCTGAGGGGTCAACAGCTAAAGAAGATAGAAAGAATGTAGGAGTGTTTTCCGGATATATATACCATGTGCGCAAAGTTGTACAGCCTTTGACAGTAAAACTGATGCCAACACCGCCGACCACCAACCGTTTCCACTCGATACGTCCTGGTAAGATGAACTGAGATGATGAGATGATCAGTATAAATATAATAAGGATGCTGGATACCGAGTCTGCGGCTCAACTCACTGCAACTCACGCCATCATTCCCTTCTCTCGTTCCCTCATACTACCCTCATATGATAATTCGCACTTCACCAGCAATGTTCTCCTCCTTTGCACAATTCTCACTCCATTGCTTCGCAGGAGACAACCCAACTCGTTCTCTGCCCCCTCCAGTCCGTTTCCGCACCATATCGCACAGACGCGATAGCGGCCTTGTAGGGTTTAATAGTATGATGAACGGAGCCGAAAAGTCGAGCCTTTTGATAAAGCATAAGTTAATAGTGGAAAGTGGCCTGAGAAATTGAGACTTACGAGGTAAAGTGATGTTTTATTTTCATATGTTGCCAATCGTCGCTCCTGTTTGGGAGAAGGCGTCCATAGGTGCACAAGGGGGAGAACCTGTCGCGCGTCCGATTCGAATAGATATCCCAAGCTACATCGACTTTTACTGTCACCACCACCTGGTACTGTAATAAGTAATGCCATCCGAGTTACCTTCCGCAGGCATACCAGATCCACCGGTCATTTGAGATCCTCGCGTTCATACAAGCCCATCTGTGCCCGGCCTCTAGGCCCAAGTGGTAGGCGCCTGCCATGTTACGTTGTCATACATCCTCGTCATGCGGTGGAGGGATCGGTGTGCGACGGATAATGGATTTGCTTGGGCCATCATGTTGTTTGTTAGCGACAAGGTAGTTACTGCTTGAAGGCGATGTGATAATCCTCGAAAGTAGAAGCTCATATGACACGACCACGAAACGGTGAAGCTCTTATACTATCATTCGAGTGAGGTACGTCAAAGGTAACTATTAGTATGAACCGAAAAACATACCCGAGAATAATGACCATACATATTACACTGCCATACCCACCCCTGAACCCAATCCGCCAACACTCACTTCAAGCTTGATTTTTCGGGTAATGAATGGCTGTGAGATGAGCTGTACAAACGCAAAAAGGCCAGTCGATCAATATAAAGCTTAGCAAAGTCGGCATTGTATATTAGATGGGCCGTAAATGTCGGTTGCGGAAAGATAACGAACGCGTCAAAAGTGATGCGCTGGCATCAAAATGTAACCGTCACGCGCTGAACGTCACGTAGCCCATGGATTCAGATGGAACTTTTTTGTAGCGGTGGTTCATACAGTATCATTGGACTAAATTTATCATGGCTTACTTGTATTAGTATCAGTATCAGTATTAGTATTAGCAATCGCAACAGCTTACGCACCAAACCGAAGAAACTGACAAACCAACAACACTAAATTTAGAAATCCGAAAATCTAAAAATAAAGAACTATTTACAGGTACATACTCATCAAAACACACGCGTCCGGTTACCACGTCTACCTTTTCTTACCTTCCCACCTCCACATAATGGAATTCGCATCTCTAGACCTACCCACGCTCTTCAACCCCTCCACCTGTGTTCGTAAAGGACTTTGTCCAGTAACCGTACCTGTGAGTGGTACGAAACATGAGTTGTATTTCGAACAACATGGGAGAGGAGAGAAATACAAGATTATATTGATTATGGGGTTGAATTCGAGTTCATTTGGGTGGGTGAAACAGGTTGAGTGGTTTGGTAGTGAAAAGGCATTTCAAGATGAAGAAGGGGAGGGGGGAGAGAAGAGTACAGTATTGATTTTTGATAATCGTGGTGTTGGAAATTCTGGGTATCCAAGTGGACCTTATTCGTGCGTTTTGCGCTTATTTTTTCTATTATTTTTTTGGTGTGTTGAATGAAAATGAAGGACGTCGAGGATGGCGGAGGATGTGATTTGTTTGTTGGATCATGTGGGATGGACTGAGGAAAAAGGGGTGCATGTGGTTGGAATCAGTTTGGGAGGGATGATTGCTCAGGGTGAGTCATCATTTTTCTGCATTCTTGTGAATCTCATGAGGTGGTAGAATTGGCATGGAGGATACCCGAAAGAATTGGATCATTGGTATTGGCAGTGACTACACCTGGAGGATGGTTTTGGAACAACATACCCCCGGTAATTGATTTATTTTACGTCTACTTGAACGTGATTAACATCGTAATAATAGTGGAAAGGCGCAATGAGTTTAACAAAGTTAATGATGACGCCTGATCCGTTGATGATGGCACCGATAGTGGCAGATATGCTGTACACACAGGATTGGCTAAAGGAAAGAGATATAGACGAGCCCAACAAGACTAATAGACAGGTACAGCAGGAGGTGAGTTTACGTGTTTTGTGATGGTGAAAAGGGTATTGAAGTGTGGGGTAGGCGTTTTTACGCCGGGTGGCGATAACGAAGAAGCAGCGATTAAAAGGGCATGTATCGCAGATGGTGGCGGGGTTGACGCACCATGTGTCGGCTGAGCGGCTGAGGCAGATTGGGGAAGGGGTGGGGCGGGTAGCGATTGTGGTGGGGGACGAGGACCATCTGGTATGGCGGGAGGGGTCGCGTCGGCTGAAGGAGGGAATGGGGAAAGTGGTGTTGGAGGAGTGGAGGAATACCGGGCACGGGATCCACGTGCAGCGGTGGCGGGAGTTCAATCAGCTGGTGGAGAGGACGATTCGCACGGGTGCACGTGGTGTGTAGTGACCAGATATTTAATAAATTAGAGTTTTGCGAAAGACGGAGACCATGCTCGCTCTTGTCCACCCCTCCGCGTCTGTCCCCATCCCCGTCCCCCAGCCACCCCTCCTCCATCGCCATTCCGCCCCTTCCTCATCCAGGGGGGGTCGCACACCCGCCGCCTCATCGTCGTCGTCCAATACCCCAGCCACCCTCGGCCCACAAAATCCTCAACAGCAGCCTCCCCCGCCGACGCCGGCGCACCCGGTCGATATCCACGCATACCCGACGGCGGATTTGCTCCGACTGCTCGCGTCGTTGCTCACACAGATCGCATCGACCAACGACCAGCTCGCCGCCTCGCCCGCCATCACCACCACCTCCTCCACCGCTCCCCTCCACATCGACAGCGACACCCCCGTCTGGCACGCCCTCACCACCGCATCTCGCTCCGCCATATCCACACCAGCCTCCACCCTCACCTTTCATGCCCGCAACATCCCCACCATCTCCCTCGACGCCTACTTTCTCCGCATCCTCAAGTACTGCCCCACCACAAACGAAGTCTTTCTTGCCCTCCTCGTCTATTTCGACCGCATCAGCAAACTCAACGCCGATGCCACACAACGCACGTTTGTCATTGATTCCTTCAATATCCATCGGCTCGTCATTGCCGGCGTAACCGTCGCTAGCAAATTCTTCAGTGATGTCTTTTACACAAACTCCCGCTACGCCAAGGCAAGCCTTCCGTGACCTGTGTCTTGCTCTTAACTGACGTGTTGCAGGTGGGCGGTCTTCCTCTCCAGGAACTCAACCAACTCGAGCTCCAGTTCCTCTTGCTCAACGATTTCAGACTCGTCATCTCCTCTGACGAGATGCAGAGATATGCCGAACAACTCATTCTTTTTTCCCGCACCTCCGGAGCCATGCGTGGGGCCATCCCTGACGGCCTAGTCAACACGCCCTCGGGTGTCGCCGCACCCATGAGCGCCATGGGTGCCATCGATACCTTTGGTGGCAAAGTCGCTGACGACGACTACCGCACTCCCTCACATCATAAAAACGATCGACATAGACAAGAAGAGGACGATACAGATGACGATGCTACGAGTACGAGTGGGACGACGGATGACGAACCTACAATCAAAGCGGCTTCTGTGGCGGATAGAGGCAGGAGAAGGGAGAGTATTGATGAGGCTATGGTGGATCCCACTCGATCTCCGAACACATCCGAGAATCGCGTTGCCGCTTCCATGGCCACGAGTCCTTGATTCCCTTTTTTTTTTTTTTTTTTCATTCTGTATTATTTCTGTTCTTTATCAAGTACCAATAGTATTATAGTCGTGTCTATTTTTTTCATATTTATTACAGCACAGCATGGGGTCCCACGCTTTATTCCTTGTTCTTTGTCAGTCATCACCATGAACGATGTCATCAGTTGCGTCTCCTTCATCCATTTCCTGCCCACGATATTGACTGTGGCAACAAGACCCGTTTCAAATTACCCATCCGACGGCCATTCAGACGTCGCTTCTTGCATCGGCGTTATTTGCGAAATTTGATCCGAGTGGGAGATGGATTGCGGCTGGGAAACAGAATGGGAGTGTGGTGATTTGGGATTTGGAGACGAAGAATCCGGTGAGGGTGTTGGATGGACATGTGAGAGGTGTTACTTGTATTGAGTGCGTGTTTCTTACAATATCAACGACAAATGATGATGATGATGATGATGATGATGATGAAGTTGGTCGAGGAATGGGAGATTTGTGTTGAGTGCGTCTAAGGATTGGAATGTGGTCATTTGGGATTTGAAGAAGAGGGTGGAACCGGTACAGAGAGCGAGGACTGTGAGATTTGATTCGCAGGTTGTGAGTGCGGCTTTTCATCCACGAAATAGGTATGTGTGTGTCTTCTATGTGGCAAAAAAAAAAAAAAAAAAAAATCTCGTTTTTTCTAATATATATGGTTTAGTAAGATTATATTGGCGTTGTTATCGACAGGAGAATTGTTTATTATGGATATGAGGAAAGAGTATAGAGGGAGGATAGAGTTGGATGATAATCTCCTTCTTCTTAACAACAATGTGGAGGAGAAGGAGGAGGGTGAAGAGGAATCGACTTTGGTAACTCCTTTACCTGTTCAAAGAGATATCAAAAGGTATGTACTTTTTCTATTGTTAATAAATTGAGGAGACATGTGATGGGGGGGTTAGGTCACCGATTACGGTTGCGAGATTTGATATTTCGGGAAGATATGTGTTTGCGGGGACGGCTAATGGGATGGTTTTGGTGTTTAATACTAGAACGAAATCTGTGAGTTTTTTTAATCATTTATTGCTTGATATTTTCCATTTCTTACTTACGCTTTCTTGAGATGGTTGGGAGACATAAAATTGTTGGAGCAGGTGTAATGAAAAGCTTGGATTTCACAAAAAATGGACGGTCCGTTTTTTCCCATTCCTTTCCCATCTTCGTTTTTTTTTTTTTTGCTTAATTGAATAATATGGGAACGATAGACGATTTGTGACGAACTCGTCAGATCGGATACTTCGACAATTTACGATTTTGAATTATCAATCCGATTCTACCTCTACCAATAACAACAACAACAACAATAACAATAACAAAGTGAACGAACAAGAATTAGAACCGACACATCGATTTAATGATCCTATAAATCGAACAGCGTGGCATGTTATGGCTTATAGTCCTGATGGAGATTGGTTAGCCGGTGGTAAAGTCTCTCTTTACTTTTACTTTTTACATAACCCAACATATTTTTATGTTTATTGGAAATAGGATCGGCGGATCCGGCGACACATAAGATTTATATTTGGGATTTATCTAAAGATGGACAGTTTTCGACAGCGTTAGATGGGGGTAGAGAACCTTTATCACATATCCACGTACGTACGTTTTTTTTTTGCGTTTGCTCTTCTGTCTGTCTGTATATATATATATTGATTGACCTTTTTCTCCTTTTCAAAAAGTGGCATCCGGGAAAATCATTGATAGCGTCAACGACGACTCATGGTAATATCTTGATATGGCATTGTCCAAAAGCGGAGAGATGGGGTGCGTTTGCTGGAGGATTTGAAGAGGTGGATGAGAATATTGAATATGAGGAGAGGGAAGATGAATTTGATATCGTAAATTTTCTTGTTTCTCCTCAAAAAAAAAAAACAAGGGATAACTAAACTGGATTTAGGAAGATGAAGAAACGATGAAAGAAAGAAAAATGAAAGCGGAGGAAAGAGAAGTTGATATTGATGGGATGATGGATGTGGGATCGAGAGATGAAGTGTCGCCAGGACCAGGATCGGGACCTCAAACGGGTGGTGTGAAACGGAATTTGAATACGACGACCACAAAATTGGATGAGAAAGATGTTAATCCGGTGTCGACCAATAACAACAACAACAACAACAATAACAATAACAACAACAAGGATGTAACAAGGACGAATTCAAAATCGATATCACCTGGTCCTGGAACGATGAAAAATACCAATCATAGTAATACCACCGCTACTACTACGAAAAAGGGGAATGGGAATGGTACTGCCATTACTACGGTTTTGGTTACGGCTACTAGTAGTAGTAGTGTGGATGAAGACTTGCTTTGGGCAGATGAAGATCCGGATGAAGATGAAAAAGGCTGGAAGATGTATATTAGTAAAAGTGCGGCAGAGCTGGCAGAGGAGATTGGTGTTTGAAATCTTCATCTTTTTTTTTCCATGTATCGAGTCTTGCCGTTGAGGGGCGTCCTACTTTTCTTGGACTTCTAAGAATATTACGAAGACAAAAAAATCATAGTCGAGGATTGTGCGGTAAAAAAGAGCGTATTGTCATATTGCATAGAAGATAATTAATGATGTAGTAGTGTACTAAAGAAGGAGAGCATATGTGCATAGTTAAAAAAATCGAAACAAAAAAAAAAACAATTCTTCCTCTTAAACAACGGGGCTAGAGATAAGAGTGCGCAAGCATCATGAAAACAATAAAAAAATTTCATCTGCGCAAAAGCCACCCCTTGTATGGCTAACATTGAAACCCTAAAAGGCTGGTTCATATTCGTTGATATAAGCAGCGGGATTTGGGTCTGAGGCTGCACCGAGGTCGGGATAATAACACTCGGGTGGCGTTGCCAGTTGCTGGTCTTGTGGCGCATAGATGTTGGGCTGGAAATCTGGGAACATGTTTGGGGCGGGTGTATGATAAGTAGTGACGTTGGAATTCCAGAGTGCTCCGTGATTCTGCTGTCCCAAGGGAACAAAGTCGTTGGGTCCGTCCATAAAGAGCGCCGCCTCCGCTTGCATCAATGGTTCGGGTACGTGATGCGGTATGAATTCGTTCAACGCAGGAAGGTCGAATGGTGGGCATTGAATGGTGTAGGGGTTCGCAGTAGGCACGAATACTGAGATTAACTTGAACTCGAAGGACTGTACCTTCATCTTCATGTGGTTGAGATTGGATAAGGATGGTGTATTGTTTGTCATATCCATTGGTTGGTCGTAGTTCATACCACCGAGTGCATTAAAGGCTTCCCATGCGTCACATACGTTCTGCGGTTCTTGAGGGACAAGAGAGTGTTGAGAAAATGTATCAAAAGTATGGTCTGGAGGAGCGAATGGTAGTAGATGATCTTCTGGTTGAACAGAGTCACCAGAATCCATGTTATAAAACGCATCTTGATCCAAGATATTTCTCCTTTGGACAGGCCTAGGCGCCACAATCTCTACTTGTTCGGCGATGTACTCTGGGGTGTTATGAAAAGAGGGGAAAGAAGTAGGTGGATAATCGGTGGGATGTTGATCGGAGTCGAGGATAGGCGAGAGGTCGCCACAGGGAAGATCGAGTGAGGCGATAGGCGAGGCCTCGCCTGTCAATTCCTCGGTAAGACTAATATGAGAATACATTTCCGCCTCCTGCTCCTCGAATCGTCTCTCGACTTCCTCAAAGTCCAGAGTATTGTCCGAAACGTGATGTGGGGCAGACCAAAGTGACATGAGGGGAAATGTAGCTGTTCGATGAGGTGGATGAGATCCGTTGAACGCAGAGTGGCCTTATATCCGGTAGCAGAAGAACAGCCTTTCGACATTTGGACGCCTGCGTGTACCTTGAATTCAGTGGCACTGATATTTCAGAAGATTGTTTTTACGACTCCGCCGAATGCGAAGCCCAAATATGGATGTTTCGTGAGTCAAAGCGACGGCAACACTGTGGCGTCTATGAACGCGGGGGGACCATAGCTCTATTTTTACCATCTCTGGTCCAAAAACTTATATATTTCTTGCTACTATTTTCGTCTAACTCCTCCCGATTTTGTTCCGTGTCCCATCGGACATTCCCGAATGGTTCTTTTGGCCTTGTTGCGACGAGAAAGATTTGAGGTGGGATTCTATTCAAATGGGGCTAGTTTGATGGTGCCATGGCGCCCCAACAATACAGCCTGCGTCCAGTTCAGGCGAAAGTGCGTTCCATTCCCCGGCCGTTGTTGAACAAGTCGGAGTCAATATTTCAACGTGTCCGAAGGAAACTTCCAGAATCGTGCGCAGATCCCATCCTTGTACCTAGGGTGGATTTGCTGGGTGATTCGTGAGAGAGGTTGATACCACAGGTTTGCCAAATGGGCAGGGTCGCTGCCGCGAGCCTGACGGATAATAACGCCTTGAAGGGAAGGGCGTGTCACTGTAATTTTTTCATCCACCGACCATCCCGCGGTGTACCCTGGAGTCGCAGGAAAACAAGAAGGCGGGTATATGGGATATCATTCAGGATTCCTGAGAAAAGCCGCCACATGAAAGATCGAGCGAGGGATAGAGTGGCTCGGCAGGACCAGCCTGAGGATGGGCTTCTGCGTGCACATATGATGAAAAGACCGTGGTGAAAGCTACTGGAGGGATGACGCCTGTTCCCGAATTGAGTCACACCCTTCAAATGGAAGAGTGGCGGCACAGCCGCGTCTTGTCTCTCACACAAGACCGGTCGTTATGCCGTGAACGCAGGGTCTTTTTTTTACTCTCAGGCTACTTCGTCTCACTAATTAGCAGTTTCAAAATCAAAATATTTGACAGGTGCTTTGGAACAGCTAGCCCGAACACGCATTCGGTGCAACACGATTACGTTCCACCGCAGTCTGGTTCTCAAGATCTCACCGCCTAGGGCGCCGCCGGGGTCCATGCGCCAAGTATCCGACATCCCCATTGTTTACTAATCATCTAATTTCCTCGTTTCACCTAGTCATGGCTCTGACCAGGTTGGATACTGTTTCAATGTCCTTCTCTACGGCGTCCTGACCGTACAAACATGTGAGTCCACAGTAAATGAATTCACGGACAAGTTTGCTGAGTACTTTGTGGTAGCTCTTTATTATATAGTCTTCCCGAATGACACGAAGATCACGAAGGTCATTGTCGTGTTCCTTTACAGCACCAATACAGTCCAGACGATCCTGGCGCTCCATGATTTCTATCAACTATTTTGCACATCCAACAACTACGACCTCGTTCTGGAAGCACCCTACTTCGATTTCATGGGTTTGTAAGTGATGTGGATTGCTCTACGTGTTAATTTCACTCAGAAAATTATCATCCTTGTCATAGCTTACAATGCAAATGAGACAGTCATCTACGAGGGCCCAGGTGACGCTGACTAGGCTAAAACGGCTACTGCTGGAAACAGGACTTCTGACAGATGAATATTTCGACGTCTTCTCAGCTCCCATTTTTCACACTTCGTACACCCCGTAGCTGTGTTGGCAACTGCACACCCTCTGTTCTCCTTTGGGGAGTTTAATACATTCGACATTCTTGGCCTCATTCTTGGCAAAGTATACGCTCCGTACTGGTCTTGCTGAACAATCGATCACGATAGCAGAAGGGAGATGAACCCACTTTCGATTTCGAGGCTGACTCTTACCACCTCTCGGATATCGCTAGGAGGGAAAAAGCTGAACATGGTACTCAGGGGTATTGCTTCTGATGCTCGACAATCACCACTTTAAAAGGGCAAGAATAGTAGTGACTTCTGGTTTCGTATTCTCCTTTGACTTCATCGGGATGTCCGATTTCAGGCCCGACTGAGTCTCAAGCATTGCATGTTTTTATACCTGATGGATGAATGACGAGGGAGACCATGGTACCGTACTTGAACCCGAAACATAGTTACGACGGATAGTTCTATCTTTGATATTTTCAGAGTAGTTTTGTTGATCGTTCCGGCGTGGTCTCGACGCTCCATATCAACACTTAGACGGACCATAATTATGGGACAGTTACTAAGTACATATCAGAATGTAGAACCATATGTATCTCTTCTAATTATATTCTAACTTGGGGTGTACATAGTCATTTTTAGCGCACTCGGACAGCCCAGTTGAACCATCTACTAAAGCTTATGAGCACGATCGCGATCCTGTGCCAACTCAGATGACCCAATGAAGAAGGCCCCTTGTGACTTTTTCGTGTGATGACAGCTATAAAACATTAACTGTTGTTTCCCAACATCTTAGATCGAAGTTGTGTGAGAGTATGATGGATGCAGCAGTATGCTGATGAGCTACTAGTCTAAAGATACTCCACGACATGGAAACGGGCTCGTCTTGCAAACGTCAAGTAGTCCGCATCTGGCCTTTCACTGGCTACCTGGCTTGCGCTAGGAAACGTGGAGACCTCGGAGTCTGATTAAGCTGACTTTACTTTGTCTTTGATATACTAGTTGACCGCTTATCTGCTCAGATCTAGAAGGGCGTCTATCATATATCACTGTAGCTTGAGTGGGAATCTGCGAAATTGAAGGAATTGGCATCAGTTCTATCATCTAAAAAGCTATGCAATCCCCGCGCCGTAGACAGTATATATAGTATGGAGATAACACTCCGGCGGTTTGTCTGTCTTCTTCGACTCCGAGTCCTCAGTACCAATGTTCACTCGGAGTGAATCACTCCTCAAAAATTCAACAGGGAACGGTATATTCATGAACAGAGAGCCTCCTTTAGAGTTGATTGTGTATTATAAACAAGCGCCGGTGAGCATGATGTGCCGGGATGCCAATAGGCAGCGGCAAGGGTTATGACTCTGACAAGGCGAAATCTAGTTATTTGGATACTGCCTCAATATCTTTCTCTATGGTATCCTGACCGTACAAACGTGTAAGTCCACAGGAGTGAATTTTGCGGACATGTCTGCTGAGGATTTTGTTGTAGACCTCTATTATATAGCCTTCCCAAATGCAAAAAGAGCACGAAGGCCATCGTTGCATTTGTTTATAGCATCGATACAGCCCAAACAATTCTGGCGATTCTTGATTTCTATCAGTTATTCTGCACATCCGACAATGACCAATATCTCTTGGAAACAACCGAAATCCACTCTAATTTCATTTGGCTGACAATTCCACTTAGTAGTACTTTGGGTACGTATATCTAATTAAGTATCCCAGGACCTCTTCAGCCTGACATGGGCCACTATGGGATAGTCGCCACAGTGGCACAATTATTTTACGCCCACAGAATTTATCTACTTTCAAGGAAGAAACTAGTCACCGGTATTGTCATCATAGTAAAGCCAATCCGCACACACTTTCTAGATGCCATCTTATTTTGATGTTAGCTTGCCCTGGGCCAGCTGACTTCTGGTATATTCTCTACTATGGGCTTCAGTTATGGTACTGGACTAGAAAGCCTTTTTTCAGGTGCTGCAGGCGCACTTGTGAGACAGATTCATAAACTATAGACTGGTGCATATTACTTATTTTCAGGCTTGGGGGGCATTGGGGGCGGCGGGTGATCTTTTCATTGCTGTGTATATGTCTTGGTTCGTAAGTATGAATTGGTTTACCTGATAACTTCACCCTGAGATTTTTCACCCTCGTCTTAGCTTACTATACAAATGAGACGATCATCTAGGACAACGCAGGTACTGCTTACTAGAATAAAACGGCTCCTACTGGAAACAGGGATTGTGACAGGTGAATATTTCAACTTCCTGTCAGCTTCCGTTCCTTGCACTCACTGGTGTTCAACCACGCAGCCGTGGTAGCAATTGCATACCCTCTGATGATGGGCTTTCCATCGGCGAATGCATTTTTTGTCCCTGGTCTTGTTCTTGGCAAAATATACAGCAATTCCATCCTGGTCCTACTGAACAACCGCTTTACGATAACAGGAGGGAGAAATGAACCCGCTTTCGAGTTTGAGGCCGACTCTTATGGACTCTCGGATATTCCTAGGCGGGAGAGTGCTGAGGATGGTATTCGAGAATATGCGCGGACGGAATAGAGGCAGATGAGCTAAACGCATTGGTTCGTTTTTTGACATATCTCGATTTTTCCCCCTCTTCTTTCCATAGTATTCAACTCGTCTCCATGAGAATCTTAGACTTGTCATTGAGAAGGTTTTTGTCTTCCGCTGAGACGCTTTCGGGATCCCCAGCGTCCAGGGTCGAGTTATTTCAACCAGTAAAGCAACGTCAGCCACAGCAAAGGATAAATTTTAAGTTCCTTTTCCTCAAGTCTCAAGTCTCAGCTAGCAGCCGTTCGACAACAGCGCTTCTACAATAAGTGACGCGTTAGTGAAATTGATTTTCTTGCGTACTTTCTTACTACTTAAAGGCGTCAGTATGTCTAGAACTTACCCGTCCTATAATGTTCTGATAGCTGCTAGTTTTTTTGACCACTTCGATTTGATCTTATAGCCTATAGGCTCCCGAAAGATCCGAGAGACGAAGTGAGTGGACATCGAGTAGAACCCAAGTGTACTAAGCGGAAGGTTCTATTCTACTATTTGATATTTTCAAAGTTCTCATTGTGGTTTCCATTGAACTATTCGAGTGCGGCCTTGTTCTACCAGATCATTTGATGTACCATAATTACATGAGGGTTATCGGAATGCAGAACCATGATGCGTCTCTTCTAATAATATGATCCCGAGATGGGTCGCTTTGTCGTCAACTTTGGCACACTTTGACAGCCTAATCCAGAACCAACTTGAATCTAGTAGAATTTATGAGTGCCAACACGAGTCGGAAAACGGAAGACCCGAAGAAGAAGAGGATTAATGACTACTTCGAGTGATGGCAGTTATATCTTAAGACCATTTCCATGGACGACATGTTGTTCACTAGTGTTCATTGCCTCGTCGATAAGGAAGGATACGCGTTTCAAATCAAAGTGGTGCCATGAGAGTGTGATGTTGATGTGCGGCGCTGATGAGCTATCTAAAGTGCTCCATAATATGGAACATATATGTTCGTCCTGGGAACTAGATACTCCGCAACTTGCCTCTCACTGGCTGCCCAATTCATGAGGCTCCCTCGTTGAGCGAGTTGGGAGACGAAGACGTTGAATTGAACCGAAGTGCAATGGACTGTTCTGTATCTAATATTATTCATCCAGTGCGCGGCCCATTACATACATTAAACCCGGTAATACACGGTCTTGCCGGTATCCCCCAGACTCTCGCTATTGTTTTCCTTCATCACATCAGTGTCATTGGAGGTGTGAATTATCAGAAAGCAGTACTTATGACAATGGCATCAAGCATCGCCTGCTATCACGGGTCTCAAGTTGTTGCGGTGATCAGAGTGGGATCAGGCCATGCTTCTGATTTCTTCATTGGCTGGGATAAATATGCATCGCCTTGCTTCTCGGACAGGCCATCCCCGGTGCCCAGCACCTCAACTTTCTTCACTGTGTGTTGCTGGTCAAGGGACAGTAGCGCTGCCCGTGCACTCTTTACTCCTGCATCTCATATCCGATATCGACGATGACAAGTGCAGGAGGACCGGCCGTGAGTACCCATTTTGCGTCATCTCCATGCTCTCTGACCGACGAAACTATGGCTATAGCTTTTTGGGTACTGTCTGGATATCTTCCTCTACGGGATCATAATTGTCCAGACCTGTTGGTACCATGTTCTCATGCGTGCAACCGTCGAAGAGCCACTGACATCGCTCTAGACCTCTACTACCTTGCCTTCCCAGAAGATAGGCGACTAACGAAATCAGTTGTTTATTTCGTTTTTATCATTGGAACTGTCCAAATCGCCCTCTCTCTTCGCGATTTCTACATGTTATTCTGTACAATAACTGGCAACAACTGGCTAGTGGATCTGGACGTTCACAATTTCGGCTTTATGTGGCTGACTATCCCGCTGAGCGCTTCAGCCGGTTAGTCTCAACACGAACTTTTGTTGGATTTTTATTCCTGACACATTGGTTTTCAAGTTGCTGTAGCCGTTCACGCATTTTATGCGCACCGCATACATATTGTGTCCGGGAACAAAATCGTCGTATACATCATAATGACAGTAAGTCCAAACCCCCTTGAGTGCACGAGATAAATCTTAAAATATTTTTTTCTCAGCTTTCGTTTCTGCAGTTTGTATCTGGAATCGTTTCTGCTGTTCTTGTTCATAGGCCATTGCATATCACCGATTTCGCTCATGCCTCGATGCCGCGGAACTACGTTTCATCATATGTAAGCTTAAGTTCGACTTACTCGGATCAAGGTTTTAATGACATTACCATTAGATATTCGTGCTGACAGGAGCCATATGTGATTCGATTATTGCATTCTACATGTGTCGTTTCGTATGTTTGCTGACCTCTCATATTATCCTGCGACTGACCGTCTTTTCAGATTCTTTCCGCAGAGTCTCGAACTGCCTCCAAAGCCTCACAAGACATTATCACCCGAGCCAAACGATTTTTCTTCGAAACGGGCTTCGTGACAGGTTAGATTAATCTCACAAACTTGAAGCACATCGCACTAACTGACATTCATGCAGCTGCGTGGGCTATCACATATGTCGTGTTCGCATTCCTTCAGATGACCAATAGCTGGTATCTATTACCGGGATTGTCCATCGAGAAGTTTTACAGCATCTCGATGCTCGTCCTACTAAATAACCGATTTATCATCTCTGGTGGAAGAAACACCTTACATCCAGACTTTGATATCCCATCGTATCGTCGTTCGGAGCCTGCGAAAGCTGGTGTTTCAACCTCTGTTGTGTCGCGTGGTCTTGCTTTCATGCATACTCGCCCGACGAGTACCGCCGCGAGTGGTGGTATCCGTACAGTCGATTTAGCTCCTCATCTACAGAGAGTATCAGAAGAATCAAACGAAGTAGGTGGTATGCAAGAGAAGAAAGCGGAAGTCGTTTAGTTATGACAATCATGTTGTATGGATAGGATACACTTTTACGACACTACGTTAGCTAGCCCATTCTTGTTTTTGTATTTTGTTTTCGATCTTGCTTTATTTAATTTTCTATGATATGTACAATTTTCGTCATTCGGATTAAACTGCTGTAAGGTGCCCGGTTATACGTTGGCTAAAACATGAGAAAGGTGAGTGCCAGTGGGCCTTTAGCCATTCGTTCGAACTCATTTGACGAACCACGAACGGGGAATAAACTTTGCTGTTATGCCGACTCGATCAATCCTAATGATATCAATGTAGAGCCACTATCGAACAGAGTAATTTTGACCCAAAAATTTTTCTGTCTGTCAACCAAGGAATCTTCTGAAGGCAACGGTACAGCGAACGAGTAGCAACGACTACTTGTTGCGTGCATCACAGCCGGCGCTGTTGGAGCTCCGAAACGGCGAATCTTGAGATTCTGTAGTCCGTAAGTCATTCTGATCGCATCATCCAACTTTCACCTCTTTCGTTTTGAAACTTCAGTATCTATAGCGAGAGTCAAAAAGAGATGGCTAAATAGACTCCGGACATCATCCAAAAAGCCGTACACGCACCAATAATTTATATCTATACTAAGACCTCATTTCCCAATACAAAAATCTCTAAATACTGCATCCAATATATCCTCAACGTCAATCGTACCCGAAACTTTGCCTAGTGCCCGCGCTGCATAGCGAAGTTCTTCGGCTGCCAATACGATATCATCTTTGCCTAGAATCAAGAAGTAAGAAGAATTTGATCAGAATAAATTCATCAACTCACTGTAGTCAAGAAAGGCTTGTAGAAATGTGCAAGCAGCCTCAAGGTGTTCACGGTGCCTAGCACGAGTGATAATTGGCGTATGCGCGTTACGAACTTCTTTACCCTCAGATCCATTCGGTTGAGACGAGAATGACAAGTAGATTCGTTGTAATTCTTGCCCAAATTCCTCTAGAAATACTTTCGTTCCACGTTTTTCTGCAAGGCTTAATATCCACGAACGATTGGATATTGAAGGAGGTAGTTCAATATCCTCGATTGAGATATTATCGGCATCCGTACCAACGAGATCGGATTTGTTGAATATGAAGTACGTGTTTTGAGACTCGGCGAGCTGTGATATAGATTCGGGTATTGAAATTTGTAGTCTAGGCTTCAATACCGAACCTAACGTGCACCGTCGAGTTACGGTCGGATCAGCTAAAGATAAGACACAAATAGCAATGTCTGCATTCTTGACTCTGGTACCCGCATAACGTTTTCAAGATGTAAGTTCCCAGTGTATGATTGATTCGAGACGTACGTGTCTATTCCCTTTTCGATGCCAATCACCTCCACCTCGTCTTTTGTTGCTCTCACGCCAGCAGTATCGGCTACGACCACGGGCATACCACCGATATCCAACGTTAATTGAAGGACATCACGCGTAGTACCGGGAATAGAGGTCACAATGGCAGCTTCGCGCTGTGCTATATGCGTGATTAAAACCATGCAACAAGATTTTGACAGTGAAACCGTGGTCGCACCGAGGAAATTCAATAAGCTACTCTTCCCAGAGTTGGGAGGGCCAAAAATTGCAAGTTTAATACCGGAACGAATGATTTCGCCCCTGCGATTGTCAGTGAGATGATTCTTGATCTGGGTAAGTAACACTTGAGCTTCCTGGTGTGCTATCAAAGTGCTACGTTTGAGCGTACACATAAACTTAGGCTTGGAACCATGAATGCTGACCTTGATCATAAACACCTTCTTCCAAATCTTCACCTTCACCAAAATCGATAAGAGCTTCTACCTGTGCCAAGCAATGGATGATCCTTGTCCGAAGGTCATCATAAACTTGGCGAACTTCACCCTATGCGGGGACAAACAGAAAGCTTTGGCTTAACATCTTGCGCGCCAGACAGGCTGAAGTTCGAAATGCCACTTACCCATGCACCACGACTCGCAATCTTTCTTTGTTCCTCGGTTTCTGCATCGATTAAATCCGCTAGGCCCTCCACTTCGGTCAGGTCAAGTCTCCCATTGAGGAAAGCGCGCTTAGTAAATTCTCCTGGTTCAGCAGGTCTGAGAAAAGGAAGTTTCGAAAGAGCACCAAGGAGGGTGGCGAGAAGGGCTCGTCCTGAATGCGTGTGTAATTCCAATATAGGCTCTGTTGTGAAAGATTTTGGAGCTGGAAACAAAGGGAATTGAGTTGACTCCGCCCTTCAAAGAATACAAAGAAGGTTTAGCGCACCTTGAAAGAAAACGGATAAGCCATCATCTAAAACTTCGTTCGGGTCTTCTGGATTCACAATTTTACATCTCTCCAGTTTCCAAGGTAAAGGCCGTGGCTTTGGTTTAAGTGGGCGTACCATTTTACGCCAGACCTCAAGAGCTTCGGGACCAGAAACACGTATCACTGCTACACCTCCTCTTCCAGGTGGAGTTGATAATGCATATATTGTTTGTTTTTGTCCATCCGAAAGCGCAAGCTGCGGTGCATTCAATGGCGTTGGACGAATTCCCAGGTCGGGAAGGCGAGACGTTGTCGTGGTCGTAGTGTAAGAAGAAGACAGATGTCTGGGTAGACGTTGCTTTCGCAATGACTGAAACCGAATGTATGGTGGTATCCGAGTGAATGTTGCCCGCAACATCAAAGTCGGAAGAGAAAACCTGCTACAAACTCGGGCCGCACTCCCGGGCCTGATACGCGCTATGTTCTAAGGAACGCTAGATCCTTCATGAATGGTTATCATTCCCACTGCATTCGCTTGGTATTAATTGTACGTGACAAGATGTAGCGGGCCAAAGTGTGGATCTCGGATTCAACATGTCGTTTGTATGTGAAATTGTATAATAAAACCCTACTAGGGTAAGTACCCGTGCCAGGGCACGGAATGGCTCAATGTAGATCCGATTTCAAGTTACAATAAAATATTATATACATGTTATACAGGAAAAAAAGTGTCTTAATTAAACATTGGCTGGATCTACTGGCATCTAGTGACTCAGTATTCTCAATTGACACATCATGAATCATGATCAATGGCCATAGTAGTGAATTTACTGTATTATTTTTCTTGATTTATTGCAATTGTGGCGGTTTATTATTGTTGGACTTCGAAGTAGTCCCTCCCATCAAATGTAATGGAAATGTGGCTTAGTGACAATGAAGGTAATTGTCCACTGATGTGTATGAATTAAGTTCAAAGGTATAAGTCTCTCAGCACAAATAGTAACCCTCATAGTTGTTCTTTCCCGCATTCTACTCGCTTTGCTCATAGTTGTTCTTCTCTTCCCTCTTAAACTCAATACTGATTTCACTGGTACACTGGTACATCAACAACAAAAGGTACTCCTGATATATTTCTTACGCTATTATACTTCTTCAAATTGCTTCTTAATTATCCCTATTTTTTCAGAATTCTACTGTCTCCATATCCCACATCATTCCACTATTTATGCTATTTTCTACCTAAAATATTCTATATCTCATCATTGACTGCACACCGTGCCCCGATTTTTGCACCATCACACAGTCATGAATTATCTCCAAATTACCATGATTTTTCTGGAATTTACCCACGACCTTCCACTGTATGTTTTTTCAACAGTCAATGGCATCAGCCATATGTCGTTTTCCTCATAGCTGCTCAACGACACGCCCGACGACCATGGTGCCCACTTCAAAACCATAGACCTGAATATTCTCCTGATTGTCATGATTTTTCCCGAATTCTTCCATCCAGTCACGTCTTCACCTCGGTGAGCACCAGCATCCAGCCAATGAGGTGTGTGGGAATGCTGACATATTTATTGGTCAGCACTTATGTCAGCATTTGAAAAGGAAATTTGATGATCCCTCCCACGCGTTGTCCCATACTATTTTGATAGGCCTCCCGAATACACCGGAGGCTATGCATCTAGTCGGTATAGTCAGGACTTCCGCCGAATTGGGCTTCCAACTCAACGTCAACACTCGCAACTGCAGTCGCAATTCCAAATCCTACCTGTTGAGACTGTATCCGGGAGAGTAAAGTTCGACTATATTATCTGAGGCGGTTCTTGGGAATAAGGTAAGTAGTTACATTACTGCAGCCTATGAGGGTGCGTAGCGCGAAGAGATCGAAGAAGCTACTCGAAGATAAGCATAGGGATGGTAATTATAAATCCGTGTTGCATTTCTACAAAATTATCCTGTAATTTGTCCGCCTCCGCTCCATCCTCTCCTATTCTCGTATACCATGCTCGGCGTTCTCGCTTCTAAGAACATCCGTGAGAGGGAAAGGGTCAGCTTCAAACTCCAAACTTCTCTTATTTCTCCCTCCCACTATCACGAAGCGACTGTTCAGCAAGACAAGTATCGAGTTACTGTATATTTTGCAGAGAGAGAGACCAAGTATTGTGAATCCATTTATACCCATCACACCTGTAAGTAGAGGGTATGCAGTTTCCCATAGAGCTGCCACGGAGCTGAATTGAGCACGGGATGGGATGGCAGAGAAAGTGTTCACCTGTCAAAAGTCCCGTTTCAAGCAGGAGCCGCTTGATTTTGGTAATCATCACCTGCGTCGTCCTAGACGACTCTCTCATTTGTATAGTTAGCTATAGTGATGATGACGGTTGTCTGGATGGCATTATGATAAAGAGTAATCATATTACTTACGAACCAGAACATATAGACCGTAATGACAAGATCACAGGTAATTCCAGCTGCCCCCCAGCCCTAAAGACTAACGTGTAAGTAACACATGTCAGGTCTTCACGTTGCAATTCATGTGCCTCTCTCACCATTGTGCTTACTGAAACTAAGACGGGATCTCTTCCAGGTATGCTGTAATAGATTTCTTCGGTAGCGATTAGACCAAAACTCAGTTGGACCAGAGCAAGCTAGCGCCAAGATAAGATGTCTTCGGGAAAGAATGTGTGGAATGAACTTACTATGACGACAAGACCTGTGACCACTTTCTTCCTTGAAAGGATGTAAATTCTGCGGGCGTAGAACAATTGCGCTACTGTAGCGACTATCCCACCGCTCATGTCAGGAGAAGGCATGGGGATATGAAAAGAGATATGCATACCCAAGGTACCTGTAAGTGGAACTGTCAACCATATGAAACGGTACCCAGCTTCATACTGATTGGAGCCACAGTTGTTGGATATGCAGAGCAACTTATAGAAATCATGGAATGCGAAAACCGTCTGTACCGTGTCGATACAGTAAACGAATGCAACAATGGCCTTCGTGACGTTTTTGTCATTTGGGAAGGCTATGTAATAGAGGTCTACCACAAAATCTTCAGCAGACTTTTGGAAATCCATTTACTGCGACACTTACATGCCTGTACGGTCAAGATACCGTAAAGAAGGATATTGAGGCAGTATCCAGCTAGCTGAATTTCGCCTTGTCAGAAGCCAAACTCTAGGTTGATACACCTTAGAGTCTCACCTGTGTTTGTCTAGAAGTCACAATCAAGGCTGTATCCGAGTCTGAATTCATGAGTATACCGTTGCCTGTTGAATATACGAGGAGTAGGCAGCTCAAGAAGATAGAAAGAACGTTGTAGTTTTTCCCAGACAGCGTTGGGAAAAGCTGTCATCCTGGTGCACTAGTCGGCAGCAGTCGCGAAAATTGCCACTTATCCGGATGGCAGCTGCATCTTAAATTGATGCCACCAGCGATGACTAGAGGACGTCAATATGTTCTTACCATATATGGGAACAAATTCAAAGCGATACGACCGGGAGTTGAACGTGACGGACTCGCACTGTCAAGCCTTGTCAGTTTGGCTGCAGCTATTATTAACAGTTATCCCTTGATACATCTTGATGACCCAAAATCCTCGGCGGTGCCCCAAAAGCGTTCTCCAAATAGCTGCACCACAGCACCTCATTGATCCGAGATGGATCTCCGAGTCGAAACTACTTGATGAGTGACGGAGTAGCCTGGGAGTGTAAGAGATTTGTAAGGTTCATTGATTTCTCACTGCATCTGCACTGTGTAGGGTCGGCCAATATTTGACCGTTGAGTACATTTTTAGTTAACCAGCATAAGTAGTAAGTTCCACCGCCAGGGTGAAAAACTAAAACTTCCAAGTTCAAACTTTCGTTTCCCATCACACTGGTTAAATATTCGGACATGCATAATACAAATGTCCAGCGACAAAAGAATATATATCTGCGCATGAATATGGCGATCTACTGAGCTTTGTCAAGTGACTCTGACGGTATTCTACTTTAGTATGAGTCAATAGTCTTGTCTGCTATCACGGTTCACTAAAGTCGTCTCAGTTCAGACCGCTGACCTTCCGCTAGCCTACGCTGCCGGTATGATTTACGCTGGCGTTGACGCCATATTCACATGGCCGAGTTCAGACTATCCACTTTCAAGACTCGGTATCATCATTGTCTCTAATCTGAAACGCCTCGAGTCTGTTCGACTCGTGGACGAGAGGTATTGTGATCCAGTCATAAGCATACACTTACAGCATATATACGTCGGTGACAGAATATCTTATGATATTCTGTTATGTCCCTTTTAGTGCAACGGTTACTTGGCCGGCTAGGGTGACCTGTTTATACCAGTAAGGACTCCCAACTTCAATGGTCTACCGACTCAACAATCCGGGAGCTGCACTCATACCAGCGTGTGTGCCGCGAAGACACCGAAAATGCAGCTCGAGGATGAACAGTCATAATTGATGAATCCGTATCGTGTTTCTATCAAACGAATCGGCCAAAAATTCAAGTAATATTAGAAAACAAACCAGGTCTTGTAGCTAGTCCGCCTTGGCAGTGCCTCTAATCATCAGTTCTATTCTCGGCCATCCTGGGTGCTCTCCCTCCTAGGAAGATCCGACAGGTGGTACGAATCGGCCTCGAACTCGAAAATGGGTTCATTTCTCCCTCCTACTATCGTGAAGCGATTGTTTAACAAGACAAGTATGGAATTGCTGTAGACCTTGCCGAGAATGAGACCAGGAATTATATATTCGTCATGCCCCAGGAAGGCAAACAAAAGGGGGTATGCAGTTGCCACCACCGCTGCGGGGTTGAAATGAGCAAGAGGAAACGAAATTGTGAGGATATCGAGATACTTACCTGTCAAGAGCCCTGTTTCGAGTACGAGCCGCTTTATCCTGGTAACCATTACCTGCATCGTCCTAGATGACCGTCTCATTTGCTTCGTAAACTATGGCAAGGTTGATAATTTTCATGATGAACTTAGTTATGAAGTAGAGCAATTCACATTACTTACGAAGCAGGACATATAGATCGCAATGACGAGATCACAGACCACTCCAACCGGTCCCCAACCCTGGAAAAGTACCTTGTAAGTCATACGCGTGGGAGTAAAGCCTTTTTGCCTGCCTCACAAATATCGGCATTGAAGCTGGGACGATACTCCCTGGAATACCAAGGAGAAGCATGGTACTGGCTAAACCCAGTCCGGCTTGACCCACAGCGAGCTAACATCCGAATCGAAATAAGATGGTGTCTGAATCAAAGTGTGAAACGGGCTTACTATGATCACAATACCTGTGATTACTTTTGTTTTTGAAAGTGCATAAATTCTGTGTGCGTAAAATAACTGTGTTACTGTAGCGACTGCTTCATCGCTCATGTTGAGAGGATACACGAACGGACAACGATAAATACACATACTCAAGGTACTACTGAGCGGAATTGTCAGCCACTGGTGGGTGGTACTGTTCAAAACGGGGGGGTCTTCGTATACACAGAATGACTGATAAAAATCATTGAGCGCCACAATCGTTTGTGCTGTATCGATGCTGTAAACAAATGCAACGATGGCCTTCGTGATCTTTCTGCCATTTGGGAAGGCTATATAATATAGATCTACCACAAAATCGTCAGCAGACTCCTTTATATTATCGTGCCACTCACATGTCTGCACGGTCAAGATCCCGTAGAGAAGAACGTTGAGGAGGTATCCTACCAGCTAAATCTCGCCTTGTCAGAGTTCAACTCCAGGTTTCTACGCATCAGAGTCTCACCGGCCCTCGTCTACCAATCACAGTGTAGATCAAGAGTTCCGGATCTGGATTCATGAATATTATCGTTCTTAATTGACTGAGGGGTCGACAGCCAAAGAAGAGAGAAATAATCTTGGAGTGTTTCCACCGTAGATATATATACCGTGTGCGCATAGTTGTACAGCCTTTGACAGTAGATCTGATGCCAAAACCGCCGAACACCAACCGTTGTGACTTGATACATTTCGTCAAGATGACTGGGATGATTAGATGATCAGTATAAGTATAATAAGGATGCCGGATACTGAGTCTGCGGCTCAAAGTCATATGGATCCCCCAAATGCATGCTCCGACTACCCGCCCCACAGCGCCTATCAGAGATGGTTTATAGAATCAGCTAGTGAGGCGAACTAATCCGAAGGCCCATGAGTTTCTCAGGACCTTCGGATTCACCGCAACTCATGCGTCTGTGTCCATCATTCCCTTTTCTCGTTCCCTCATACCCTCATATAACATATCACACTTCTCCAGCAATGTCTCTCCTTTTGCACAATTCTCGCCCCACTGCTTCACAGGAGACAAACCAACTCGCTCTCTGCCCCTCCAGTCCGTCTCCGCACCGTATCGCACAGGCTGAGACGTGAGAGCAAAGAACCAAAGGGGAGCAAGCAATATGTGAACAGACGCGATAGCGGCCTTGTAGGGTTTAATAGTATGATGCACGGAGCCGAAAAGACGAGCCTTTTGATACCGAATTAGTTAATAGTAAAACGTGGCCTGAGAGAATTTGAGACTCACGAGGTAAAATATCCAAACTTTTATGATTGCCGAAATAGGATTCGTTAGGTTTTTGCTAACGTTTGTCGAGCAAACACCTGGTTCCGTGATGAAGTGCCGAGTTGGACGAGAAGTGGGGTCCTGTTCCAGAACTCGTCTCGCCCGAAGATCAAGATGCGTCGCCACAAGGTCGATTTGATACTTCACGTTCTCATAAGAATGTTTTGTTTTCGTAAGTTGCCAATCGTCGCTTTCATAATAGCTCGGCGATGCCTCGAGAGAAGAAGCCCATATGACACGACCACCAGATGGTGAAGCCTTGAATAACGGTTCAAAGCTCTTGTACTATCATTCGAATGAGGTACGTCAAAGGTTACTATGAACGGAGAAACGTACCAGAGAATAATGACCAAACATATTACACTGCCATACCCAGCCCAATCCGTCAGCACTCACTTCGCCTTGATTTTGTAGGTAATAGCATGGGGCCGTTACAGCTGTCAACGGCTGTGTGATGAGCTGCATGATGCAAGAAGGCCAATCGATCGATACAAAGCTAGCAAAGCCAGCATTGCATATCAGATCCGTGATATATGGATATCTGAAAAGCGTCACAGAACGAGTTAAAAATAGTGACGAAATACCACTCACTGTCGTGAAATTTCGTCAGCAAATTTGAAGACACTATGCATAGTGGACAAGTCTAGAAGGTGGACTCTGATTTCCACAAGTTCCCTAAACTTTTTCGCATGAACATACTCATCCACGTTCTTCTTCAATCCTTCGATATATGTATCCAGAAGTTGAAACAATTTGTCTTTGGCAGTCTCGGCTCGTTTCGCGCTTCGACACGCCATAATTAGAATGAGACCTTCATATTCCGCAGAGGAATCAACATCTGTACCCTTCGAAAAGTCTCTAAGAGAAAATCTTTGGGGCAAGGCGTCACTAGGATTGGCATGGCAGAGCTGAAATAGAAGGCGTTGACAGATACCAAAACCTACTCCGCTGAGTATCGTCAGGAGCAGAATCTACAATTGCTAATGATAGGAGATACTCACCCGTTTGCACCAGTGACAATGGTGATACGCCTCTTGGCCATAGTATGAGAGTGAGTTGTGCATTTGCAGCAAAATATTCCCGTCGCGTCGTACGATTGGTCACGTGGCGGGAATATTAATAGGGCAACGCCTATGCGCCTTTTTTACCCCATAAACACTTTCCCGATTACTCACTTGAACAAACAACTCGAGGGAATAGTAGTAAGTAACACCTTCTAGTTATACTATGAGATATATTTTATGCATACTCCAATATCATTTAGCATCTCTCGTCGTCTCACCTTCTAGGAACTTGGTCCATTCCGTTGGATCCATGGAATAACTCTCTGACATTGGATCTGGGAAAGAACCGTCCCGAACCGCTTCATTATAATGCTGCACTCCGCTATCGCGGACCGACTTCAAATCCGCAAACCGCCTCACAAATTTTGCTTTATGTCCCGACCATGTGCCCATAATGTCGTCAATGACCAATACCTAGAACTCACCATTCAATATTTGGTTCACATCGAAAAAGAAACAGGACATACCTGCCCGCTAGTTCCAGGTCCCGCACCAATACCAATAGTAGGTATTCTGAGTTTTTCAGTGACATAGTTTGCGAGTTCTTTCGGAATTGCTTCCAAGACCATAGAAAAGGCCCCAGCATCCTGCAGTGCCAGTGCATCCTGCACAATCTTCCGTGCACCTTCTACACTTCGCCCTTGCACCCTATAACCCGACAACGCGGCGTGTCTTTGTGGCAACAATCCAACATGCCCCATCACAGGAATCCCAACTTGCGTCAATTTCCTAACGACATCCACAATTTCTACGCCACCCTCCATCTTGACACCTTCTACTCCACCTTCCCTCACCATCCTCACCGCATTCCGAACCGTCTCCTCCAAACTCTCATTATAGGTCCCGAAAGGCATATCAGCAACGAGGAAAGGATGAGTCGTACCCCTCGACACCGCTTTAATATGATGTATCATTTCATCCAACGTCAATTGCGTTGTCGAGGTATAACCAAGTGCTACTTGTGCAAGAGAATCACCGACGAGGGTTATATCTGTCAAAGACGAAGATGAACAAGCAAGTGCCGTAGGGTAATCGTATGCGGTTATCATGGAAATCGGAGTCTTGGAAGATCGAAGAGCATGAAGTCCTTGAATAGTAACTTTCTTGCGAGGTGGAGCAGTAGAATCGAGTGATCCAGATGCAGAAGGTCGTACACTCATCCATCTCCGTTGACATTCTCCAAAGGCGGCAACAAAACGTAATGGCGATGAAGCCTTGAAGAAAACCTGTGGGTATCGCATATTTTTTTTTTCCTTCTTCAAATGAGTGATAGGCGCGTGGAATGTAAAGCGGCTTTCGACGAGAATTTGGACGTTTTCTTCTGCGTGGAAATAAAGTCCCGAAGTCGACCCAGGTAGAGTCGCGCCATTTGTTTACGCGTGGCTTACTCACTTGTGTCCCCAACTTTGTCTGTACGAACGGAGCAAAAAAAATTGTTTTTTTCCCACGAACATCGGCCCGCCCCAACCCCAATCATCTGTCGCTCATCAACTTCATAATATATCCAGAGACCCAAACTCTTCCCAGTTATTTTTTCTGTAGATAAACCAATTTTTTTTAGTATTTTCTCAATACATTGATGTAATGCAAAGATGATGAGATGATAACCTGACGACAAGTTAAGAACTTCGATAGATGGCTCCACAGTGAGATTAAAAAGCGGGGGGAGCGGGGGTGCGCGCGCGGAATATATTGAAATCAAAAAAAGAAGATGATGATAAGCGCCTTTCCCCTTACTATTACGTATGGGTTCCTCGGTTGAAAGAATCGTTTTACCACCTCTCCCAAAGATCGAACTGTTCAAACACATAATCATATCACGAATAAACGACCTTTCGATATCCACGCATCAAAAATCAAAAATCAAATTCCCAAACTCCTTTACTCATACAATTCCACCGTTATCAAAAAAAGTAGAGACAAAAAAAAAAAAAGACAAAAAGAAATCAAGCCAACCGTAAAAAGAAAATCATTATATCTGTACTAAAGAAAGAAAAGAAAAAAAGGAAATAATGGAATTTGTGTGGTATGTATCTATTAACATAAATTTGCTCAGTCTTCCCACGGGGGGATAAACGTCAAAATATCGCGTGCTGATTGGCTCGGAGTCGTCTGAGTTAGGAATCACCTTTTGGGGTAATGACTATTAATGAGTGAGCCGCGTCGCGAAATCTTCCCACGAAGCCATCTCGAAATCAACGACGCGTTTTCTCTTTCGGAGCGCTTCACTTCTTTTTGAACATTGTCATGGAATACTGCTGGTCTTTATTGGTTACACTATGGGCTTCTCCATAGTTTCAACACTCCCGTATTCTTGGATTTCCCAGGAATTTCACTTCAGAAGGGCTTTCATTGTTGAAACTATGCTGTTGATGTTGGAACTGGTTGATTTTACGAACACATTCTTACTGGCGTACGACTGCTCCCAGCGGTCCCTGTAAGCGAGATTGTGTTCAACGAGTCAGCCATTCCTATTCAAATCACATTGTTGAACTTGAATGTCGTGCTTTTCTATCTCATCTGTTTTCGGAATGCTATGAATGGCCTTTTATCAGTAATGTGGGCAATGGCGATGGCTGCAAGATGCCTCGACACAAAAATTCGAGAATATTCCCCGATCTTTCAGGGTAGCCGAACAGCAAATACGTTATTCGACGCGACGCTGCGGTGCCGTACTGTGGTAGATTGGAGACGTGTCTTTGAAGGAATTATTCTCATGTGAGTGTTGCACGAAGCTACCTACCCATGCTCATGCTGACCGGCATAAAATACTACAGGCCATTTTCCTTTGTCATTCAGACCCCACCCGATTTCGAAGAGGAACGATCTCGCGTCAGGCAGGCTCACCGTGAAGCCTATGCTTCACCACCTGGAAGCCCTCGCCGGCGAAGAGTGATGGGAGTTTCATCAAGTCAAAATGTACCGTCTCAACGTTCAAGGGTCAGTCAACAGCAATGCGAGTGAGTTACAATGGCCGGTATTTCTGTGTTCATGGGATCAATGACATTTCTCAAGGCAAACATTGGACAATGATGTATTTCGCGATGAAAATACCCCACCCACTCCCCAGGAACCCTACCCGA
>NW_006267367.1:112278-113607 GCF_000300575.1 Agaricus bisporus var. bisporus H97
GCACGCAGAGACAAGAGAGCGAAGGCAGAGGGCTAGAAGGACCACAGAAAATAAACGTGAGCGACTATATACTATGAGCTCGAAGCTGATATTGATTATGAGTTGCTAAGGAACCTGATAATAATGGCCCACTACCAACTCCACCAGCAACACAGGGAGGTCAAGCATCTCGCACACGTAGGTGTGACTTTCATTGTTGGACGAGACCAAGCTAAAACAAATTTCCAGGCAATGGCCAGTCAATGGAGCCACTGTCTCGCCGCTGCCGCCGCCGCCGCACAGATGACGACCTGTTCCTTGCCGCCCGAAGTCCATATGTCGATACAGAACGGCGCCATTCGCTTGGCCCAATGAACGTTGCGTGTGCGCATTGTGGTGCCCTACACTGGATTGGGGAGAAACTTGCCCGGTCCTCTGACCACTCACCAAAGTTTGGCATGTGCTGCCATGAGGGTCAAATCTCACTCCCGCAGCGCCAGGACCCTCCAAGGCACATCCAAGAGCTTTTTCTTTCTCAAGAGCCACACGCGAGAGAGTTTCGAGAGAATATCTGGAAATACAACCGTGCTTTTTCATTCACGTCGTTGGGTGTAAATGAAGTCCACTCAGTAAACAATGGACGAGGTCCACCCGTGTTCTGTATAACAGGAGAGCTCTGTCATTGGTCAGGGTCGCTGGTTCCACATAACGGACAACTACCTAAATACGCCCAGCTATACATTTACGAGCCACGTGAAGCTCTGGCGGCACGCATGCAGCAGAACCAAGACCTGGATGAACAAATCATGGAGACGCTCCAGACCTTCCTCCTCCAACACCATCAGTATGCTCCAGTCTATCGCCATGCTTGGGAAATCCTCCGCTTGCACCCAAACATCGAGAACCACACTGTCACCCTTCATCTCATTCCTGGCTCGGACAGGCGCAGATATAACCTCCCAACCTGTGATGAACCCGCAGTCATAATTCCCACCACCCCATTCAATTCCCGCCGAGACATTGTTCTCAGGTCAAGAGACGGTCCTCTCCACCGCATCTACGACATCCACCCAGCCTACTGTCCTCTCCAGTACCCGCTGTTGCATCTTTTCGGGGAAGATGGATGGCATGAAGGATTGACAGTAGTGAATTCAAACAAGCGACTTTCGCAATGCAAGGCCATCTCTTATTACTTAGAGGTCCGACCAAATCAGTTTTCTACTTTGTTGCGTGGAGGACGTCTTTTCTGCCGATACATTGTGGACATGTATGCCTCAGTAGACCAGAATCGACTTCTCTATCTACAAAATCATCAGAGGGACTGTGGTACACGCTGAATTCAGAGTGCCA
>NW_006267367.1:116767-234676 GCF_000300575.1 Agaricus bisporus var. bisporus H97
CTTTTTGATTAGTTAAATTCGAGGTTTACACTTCACTTTGGACTAAAATCAAACGAATCATGTCTATGTACTTTTCTAGAATTTTCGCAAGAAAAAAAATTTTGAAAGCCGAGTCTCAGGGCTGTTGAAAGGGTCGCTACACCACATTCTCTCTTCTCTAACTCTAGAATTTTCTCGAAGTCGTTGATCTGTCGTAGAAGGTTCCAGACTTGGGAGCTATGTTGCGGATGGTACTGTACAATGAATATAAAGGTGACAATAATCCGATGGTAGCCAACAGCACACTTCACTCGCAAAGAATCTCTTCTTTACTCAATGTCTTTGAATCTCCCGGGTTCTATAATAATTTCCGGTCTTGCTTTCCTTGAGAACGTTCGAACTCCTAATCCCGAGAAACCAAAGACCCTTGCCTTTGATGCTGTTTTCCGTCTCTCGGATGGGTGTGGCCCTGAACAAGATGCTGCTGTTGCCCATTTGACATATTACAACGCAGATAACCTCAATTTCATTGAAGAATCAACTCCATATTTTATTGTTGCAAAGGTTTGTGACTTACTTCATAAGTCTGCTGCGCTACTTCTAACACTAGGATTGTGCTTGGTCAACTTGAACAGATTGCTAAAGTGGAGTATGGCCCTAGCTCTGCCACTCACGCACCAATCATGCTCAGCACATCCGCCTCTCCTCTCAGAAATGAAGATTATTGCTTCGTTGGTGATATCGAAACAGTGAGTCTGAACTTCAGATTTTGCGTCAGTGCCAGTCTTTAACAAATTTCATTACATCTAGCTACTTCCTGCTACGCCTGAATGTGCACAACATGTAGGATGCAAGGTGCACGTTACAATCTGTGGCATTGTTGAGAAAGGCTCAGACTATGAGAAGGAAGTTTCCTTCTTTTACCTCACACCGACTCAATATGTCTCCATATACCACAAGAAATTCGATGCTACCTTCAAGTCAACTCTGCCCATCCGATGTGTCATTAAGGAGTCTCAGCGCTGGACTGCTATTACAAAGCCTAAACCACGACCTGGCAAAGTTGTAGCTATCAGCGGGTTCATCAGTGAAATAGTGCGGACCTCTGATGAAAAGGTGGAATGCATCGAGGTGATTCCTGACCAGGTAATCTACCTCACGGACGTCCAGTTACCTGTCTCGAAGATCCAGAACACGCTTGGTGAGGACCAAATAATCATTGCACCCGAAAATTTCAGAACTGACTACTGTGGCAGATTCTTGCTCCACTCCAGATAACAACTTGAAGCGCAAACTCAGGTTTTCAGGCTTTGGTACTCCAAGCCCAGCTTCGAACAAGCGGCCGAAGTCCCTCCCCATTGTAGATCTTGATAGTTTCTCCATGGAAAGCATTGTCCCTTCCTCTCCCAGCCCAGCTCCATCGGGTGCCATGAGTAGCAGTGGCCCAACAATCACTTTGCCAGCTAGATCTCAGGCTGCAGTCTCGGTCTGCGGACCTGCTGCCGCTGCCATGAGCCGCAACAAGGGAAAGTGACCTGCAAAAACTTCCAAGTGAGACGTATTATCACAATGTTTGTATTACTGTATATAATGAACTACTTATTCTTAAATTCTCGCAAATGATCATCATTTGACTTCTGACCCGTGCGTAGCACGGGTAACAGCTAGTGTATGATAATATATGCGCCATGAATGTGTTACGTTGTTGTGTATGTAGGTTCGACTGTAATTTTTCTCAAAAAAAGAGTTGGGGAGAAAGAAAAAAGAAGGAAAAGAAAAGAAAAACGACACAGCATTTTTACAAAAAGAGAGAAAAGAAAAATTCAAGGAACGCGAACGATACCTTCAACTAGTAGAAGCAGCACCAACCGCATTCTCACCTACACCAGCATTAGGCACAACCCTCTTCCTCCCTCTAGTCCCCTTCTTCTTCCCCTTCCCCACCTCACCCTGACTCCCACCCACACCACCACCACCCACCACCTCCCCCTCCCCACTCCCATCCCTCACCTCCCCCCTCTCAAACATCCCACAACTCAACCACGCAAACCACATCATATTCCTCGACTGCGACACATCCTCCTTCCACGCCACTTCTGATTCAACTCCCTAAACTCCCTCGTCAACTCCTCACATCTGAGAATATTCTCCACACTAACAAAATCAATCGCAACCTTCACACAATCCGCCAAATTGCGCAACTTGATGCGCACACCCCGCAGGTATAAATATCGCTTCTCCAGGCCGTTGATATATCCTATACGACTTGATTCCAAACTGATCAAACAGTTCTTTTCGACACATTTCGTCCAAATAGATTTGTTGGCCGTGTATAGGGTCCGTAGCCTGTTTCGGAAACTTTTGATGTAAAAACGTTCGAAGTTGATCACTATCGCTCGAACGAAAGATATCCCATGCCGCACATCCCGGAGTTCCATCCGGACACTGTTCAGTATACGTCATGATATTCACAGCATCCGCCATATCCAAATGCAACCTCGTAGTCCCCTTACTCCCTTCCCCAAGATTCGAAGCCAACGCATTATACATCTTCGGCCCCAAATCCGGGGCAATCGTATTCGAAGGAAAATGCGATCCAACATTCGCCACACCGTCCCTCCGAACGTAATCCGGCACAGGCACAGCGTCACTGAAATCTCGATACAACTCTGGAAAAGCCGTTTTGAAATCCGTTGAAGGAGGCCAGTCTTTGAGTTTCCAACACTCGGTCCGGCCTTCGTATTTCCCAAACATATTGAAGAATTCGCTTACAGTGACGCGTTTGTTCGTCCCCGCTTGGCATTCGATGATGAGACATGTCTGTTCGCTGTAATGTTCCACAAAATATCTCGGCGTCCATTCAATTTTGAAGTGTTGCAGACAGCCAGTGACGACAATCGGTTCTCCGCGTTGCCAAATGGGTGCAAAGACCGAAACAGAATCCCCTTTCGAAACTTCATCATACATATATCGACGGATTCCATACGAGGGAATCGATGCCGTAACAGAGGGTAGATGAGGAGGAATATATGGGGGAGTAGCCGTTGGTTCGTGATTCAGAAGGGACGAGATGTCTTGCTTGTGAGCTAAGGGAGGCGCAAGCACATTGGAATCGGGAGGCGGCGTTGGTACTCCTGCGCTCGAGCTGCCGCTTGACGAGGCACCACTAGAGCTTAACT
The DNA here is from genome assembly GCF_000300575.1 of Agaricus bisporus var. bisporus H97. NCBI lineage: Eukaryota > Fungi > Basidiomycota > Agaricomycetes > Agaricales > Agaricaceae > Agaricus > Agaricus bisporus. The sequence continues at coordinate 119,926 of NW_006267367.1, forward strand.
CTGGCATCCCACTTGGATTTAACTCCCGAGGTAAACCACCCTCTTCCATACGCAACCTCTCCATCTCCGGAATAGCCTCGTCCAATTCCTCTTGGAAAAACCTCGATACGGGCGAAAAATCTTTAGCAGAATGCTCGTTCCTCCTTGTACAACTCAAGAAAAACGGATTGATATGAACGCATTTCTCTCTCCTTGCCTGAATTGCGGCTAGCTCTGCTTGGTTGACGTTGGGCTTCTCCACAGTAAGCTCCTTGACTTGTTCATAGCATTCCGCACAGGCTTCTCGCCCACATAACCGACACATCCACGTACACGTAGACAGAGAAGTCATACAGGTATCTAAAGTAAAGTTAGCAACATATATGCGCAGTTTGGACGAAGTGCTAACCGCATGTAGCTCGAACTTCGCTTTCGCGGGGTCGCCGAATGAGTTCTGGGAGCTGGAGATGTTCGTGTTCTTTTTTAAGAATAGGTAGGAGGGCCTTGGCAAGAGCCAACTAAGATAGAGGTTTTAATTTCAATCTACTCAAAATTCTTGGGTACTCGCCTTCATCCGCTTAGTATGAATTTCCGTTAGCGAAATATTCCAACGCGAAGGGAATATCATCTTGGGCGCATTTTGAAAACGTCCCTCCACAAAGCTGATGCCCACTATATCGCGTTTCTTGTCTTTGAGGAAAAACCGAATATTCTGGAAACGACATGTGTCGCCGGCCCAACGACGGGTGCAAGACACACATCGGGGAAACTGTTCTAAGCGGTATCGACCCGACATGCACCGCGCAAACTGTAATTCCGGTTGGAGGGGAATGGCGTTTTCGGTGACGAGTCCATTAATTTGACCGTTATCGCCAGTGACGACGCGCATACGTTCTGTGGCAAGGGGAGAAACAGGATTCCAAAAATAAATCATAATAAGCGCAGTAGAACCAAAGAAGACACACCGTTTTCCTTTCCATCCGCGCTTGGGACAGGAGCATACGACACTCTCGGCATCATTTGTACTAGAAGACGAGAAACCGATCAGTTAAAGATCGAGGGGGTGAAGATAGTTATACAAAAGAACAGAACCCTCGATTACGCGAGTGGCGAGCGGGGGGAAGGGGTAGACCGAGATAGAGAGATACGCACTTTGCTGTTGTGCGGCCTTGCTCCGTTTATCGCCGCGTTTGGCGGGTCCTGGATAACATGAGCGTTAATTTGAGAAAAGAAATATCAAGTCTCGTACCCGTAGCGGGATCGGCTGGAGGTTTGGACTTTCCCTTGGCACGTTTCGACTGCGGCTCAGCAGCCTGCCCTTCGGAGACTGGTCGTGATCGTTTGCGAGAAGCGGAATTAGAACCTTCTGGTTCCGAATCGGTATCAGGCTGAGGCTGGGAAGAAGAAGAAGCAGCAGACTCCTGGGGCTGTTGCAAGGATGTTGGTCCGAGGGAGTGAATTTGGGGAGAGGGAAGTGTTTGATTTAATTGCAATGCATACTGGGACTGAAACCGGTACTGGGAGTGGCTGAGATGGGGTTGGGGATAGTCAGCAGAGGGAACTGGGGTGCTGTAACGCGCGTCATGTTGGGTGGATGGGTTCTCTGACATGGTTCCACGGGCGGCGAGTCGAACGGAAGCTCGTTCAGTGCTTTGCCAGGCAGTGGGGGGTGGAGCATAAGGATCTCGATCGTCGTGGTGGGGGGGCCAGGGGGGAAGGTCAGCATGCTTGGAGGAAGTTTCCCAGGAAAAGGCGGCTCTGAGGGAATAGGGGCTGTCGTGCTGGGGATTCAGCAGCGAGTCGATGGAGGCTTTTTTGGAGGGGTCGCTGTGCATGGCTGTTGGGAAGCTTGGCAGGTATCGCAACCACGCCGTCCTTTTCAGGCGTCCGCTCTCTCCACGTGCTTCTTCTCATATACGTACTCTACCCGAACCTTTAGACACCGTAGATCGATCATCCCACTCCTTACCCCGTCCATCCTCCCCCGGCACCCTATTCCTGTCCGTCTCAATGCTCAAAGCTGCTAAATTGTCAAAGGCATCTCCCGAGGAACATTACAATAAGTGCAAAAGGCAATTTGAGGCGTGTGACCCTGGAAGGTCCATAACCATTTGACGAATGTACATTGACTATGTATGTGGCAAATTCCGAAATAAATTCAAGTTTAATCGCCAGGTTCTTCAAAAGAAGATATATCGCGTGTATCGCCTCGCGGCACACCATTACCATATGTATTTATTTATAACATATATATTGAAGCCGAACAAGAGAAATGCAAACAACAAAGCGTCGCGGGCGGCGTGTTTTTCTTTTTCCAAAAAGGTTTTCGAGAAGTGATCTTACTAAATTTGATTATATCGTTGCCGAGAAACTTTTCATTCCCCTTTGGAAAGTGTTAAACATCAAGGGTCGACAAGTTGTTCGTGAAGAGAGTTTAGTGCTGATCTGGTGCTGATGGTCAACTTGACTCCGCGTTCACTTGAACATTACACGTGTATCATTTTCTTGCTACTTGCACGGACAGCAACTGATGGATCAGGAAGGCGTGGCAGGGCAGAGCACGCCGTGGGGTTTGTAATTTCGGCCACTCGCGTCATTTTTGATCATGTCAAATCATGTCCATCATTGACGTACGAAATCATTTCTATTTTTTATTTACATACTTCGTCTCATCACGTCAGACAGTCTATGGTCATAGAAAAGAATTTCTGCAATTGTTCTCTTATCTCGAACAAATATGAAGGCGGAAATGGATCGCCCTAATACACAATTAATTGAACGTTAATAAATGGCCCGGTAATTCGTCTTCTTCACCGAACTTGACGTAGCTGTAGCAGCATCTTCTTCTTCTTCTTCAAGTCAATCTCCTTCTAAAACTTCTTCCTTCTTTCTCCAAAGAAGAAGATCCCGAAAACGCGTTGAACGGGTTACCCTTCCTCGTGTTCTCATGAAATCGACTACTTGCACTGGTCCAAAAGAAAATGATTATTCCATTCTGATTGAATAGATCTCATCTGGCACGCTCTCACCAACGGCGAATTCGGACATCCAACTTGTTCCAGAGTTGGACTTTTACTGCGATCAACTACCACTGTTGTTGTCCAAATGCATTTAAATCCGCGAAGCTTCTAATGACTGGACTGGGAATTTCGGTTCAGATGATGGTCTTGTCTTGTCGCAAAGTTGCTATGGTATTTATTGTTTTCTGTTGTTATTTGAATTGGACCCATGATGATGGCGGTTGTTTTTTTGGGAACGGTCGATTGATCCAAGCACTACATACCTTCATTCAGATAAAAAAAAATCTCACGATGCCTTTCACAGCACAGCAAAAAGAAGAAAGAAATATATTCAAGATCCTACTAATCTCATGGGAGAGAATAAAAGAACAATTGAATCCCGACGATAAAATCAGCAAAAGGGTCAAGAGTCCCTTATGTCGGACAACGGAGAACAAGAAAAAAAAATCAGTTTCCGAGGGTCGAGTTCATTTGTTTTTTGAGATTTGAGATACGCGGCCCGAGAATACGAAGGGTGATGATGATCCGCGGTATACAATTATCCATTACATAGCGCATTTGAGAGATGCACTGGCGCATTGAGTCCTCGGTTGCATCGTTGCTGTAGATACTACTAAAGCGAGCTTGGCGTGCTCCCATGCGAGATAACTGCAAGCGGAAACCTAAGGGAGAGGTGTTGCGACTGTACCCAGGGAACTTTGTTTGACACCGTCCAATATTCACAAGAACCGAAAGAATTGATTTTTGGGAAAAAGTTCACGGAGATGCGCATTGGACGTTAGCCGGCGCCGTTTTGATTCAATCCAATAGGCGTGTTGACGCCACACAAGGATAGTAGGGTCAAAAAATGCTGTGAATAGGTGGCCCCAACGTGAGCACCAAAGGTGAGAGGACACGCCGGAGTTTAAAGCATCCAAAAAGCTCTCTTCCCTGAAGAGAGAGAAGACATCCTGTGAAAACGACACTGAAGAAAGAAATTGGAGGAGTAAAGACCGTGTATAACCCTTCGAGGGACGCGGTGACGATCCGTGTTCTCTGAAGCATGCTACGGCCACCAGATTTGATGTTCAATTTTTGGTGGAAAGCCTCATCCAGTGACCAAGATTTTTTGACTTTTTTTTTGGGCCGTAATTTTTTTTTTGGGAACAAATGGGACAGACGTGAGGCTGCCAAGCTAAAAGAAGAAGGGGGTCCATTGTTGGACCCTTAACTCCTCAAGAAGTTCGTTGTAGAATGCGACGTCGCTCGGGAACAAAGAGTCCCTGACTACAGGATGTTCATCTTTAGCTGGATGTCAATATGTCAATCTTTTTTTGGAATAACGGGTTGATATTGAGGATATGCACGTACCAGCAGTTGTATGAGCTCCAGTAACTCGGTATGGGATCGTGGAGCACGGACATATGTATTCTTCGTCAGGTTCTCTCTAGATAGGTCCATGGTGATATTGAAGTCAAGTGGTCGTGATACGCAACAAATACCGCTGATACAATGATTTAAGAATGATCCTTCACGTTGGTGCAGTTGCTGGGATGCGTGCTACATTGTCAACTGAAATCTCGTTCAAGGAGCTTGACTACCTTGATGTCGCCTTGGAACGAAGTGGCAACAATAAAGAGAAAGCCAATTGAGACCACACGGCCAACAAATCATCGTCGGAGATGCATACACAGAACATTGGATGCGATCAAGTCGAGGATAGATTGAAGCAAGGAGCGATGCGAGATTATTTTGAGATTTTTCCCATGTTTTCAGATGGACCCTATCTTACATGTATGACATCAGAGTTTGCATGTTTTGCAGGCGCACTGCTACTCCTCGGCAGCGCGCTCTACGCTCCCTGAATCATCCACAACGACTCTCTTGAATGACCAATCCCACCCTCCTTCAGACTCTATTCAATCGCCCCTCCCAGTCCTATGCTTTTCCTCAAGACAAATCCGACAAATCCTCGCCTCCTCGCCAACGACACACAACTCGTGTTACCACCAATCTAGAGCGCCTCGCCTCTCCTTTCAGAATCAGCCCCACCTCCATCAGCGGTGGTCATTTTCCGACGAATCAGAAAGCCAACATTGGTGTTGGTGACAATTTATCATCTGTATGTCATTTCCTCCAACTTCTTTCATCCCTGTCGCATTCCCCCAGTTGTGTTGGAACTCTCTTATCTATCTGTGCGAGTTCTGATTCTTTATCTGGCTGGTGAATTCACAGATAGGAGCACAGGACTCGTCGACCCACGTTTCTTCGTCCTCGCGCGCTTCTCATTCTGATCCTTCCACGCTATCGGCCGCACCGTCCCTTGTTCCCTCACACTCTTCGCCACCCCCCTCTCCACCTCCAAAGGGCAGCACCGTTTCAGACTCTTCAACTTCAACTCGGCAAAATCCCTTGCGCAACCCCGTCTCAAGTCCTGACGCCGCCCCTCAACTAGGACACGTTCATCCGGGCGCTCTACCTCCAGATCGTTCTAGAACTGAAGATTGCGACGAGGAAGACGAGGAAGACGACGACGACGACGACGAAGAAGGCTCAACCCAAGACGTATTTTATACCCCCAACTCTTCACCACGAGCTTCCTTCACTTCTCCGGCCTCGATGCCCATGCCCTATGCTACCGCAATGCCACTCCCACAACCCCCCCGCAAAACCAGCCGACGCTCTCTTCTCGAAAAAACTGGTGTTCCGGAACGTTCTCACTCTCATCGGTCAATAAACAAGAATCCAGAGACTCTTAAAGAGTCCACATCACCGTCCTGGAAGACAAAACCGAACAACGATTCTACCACCAGTAAAGGTCATTCTGACCGAATCATTCCAAAGGAGCTACCTCCACCTGCATCTGTAATACCCCCACCACCGTCCTCTACGCGAATTGCTGTCCCATCAACCCGCACACCCTCGCGTTCGAACTCGCTTAATAGAACCGGTCAAAACCTCGGCTCACGCTCCGGACTCTCTTCCGCCACTACTATTTTTACCGGACATGGACAACGCCAGGCCTCAGCTCAGGCTCACGATCGTACAATGGCGACCGCTAGCGTAGCATCCGCCACCTCTTCCATGTCTTCCAATACCCTTAATGGTCATTCAATTGTATATTCGGATCTCACAGCCGCAGCGACACATGCTACGACTCCTCCGATCGGCGTAAGTGGTACTTCGAGTAGTTCGAAGGAGCAACACGGGTCCACTAGGTCTGGAACGCTGGGGAGGTCGAGCATAGATCAAAGTCATACAGCAACCAGAACTCCCAAGGACTCAGGTCCCATCAGCCACCCCAACCCCACTTCTCATTCTCAACGCAAAACTTCCAAATCACATACGTACAATGGGATTGGTGTGAATGGAATACAACCCAGTGCTTCCAAGCCGAACGTACCTGTATCTGGAAGCACGACAACCTACTATCAATATCAGCGCAGCCGGGATACCAAGCATTCCGGTCCCATGTTGAGTATGACTGCGGTTCTCGAAGCTGCGGAGGAAGAAGAGTTGTTGAGGAGAGGAATGAAGAGGGCTGTTGGTGGTGGTGGACCATCGACCTCGAAAGCAAGACAGGTTTTGAAGGAGCATAATACAAAAAAGAGTGCTGTATTAGGATCCGGATCGGGAACTGCTGGTGGAGGGGCCGCGGCAAGCGCTACGTCCGGCATCAGTTCTGGTTCGAAGGGGAAGGGCAAGGAAAAGGCTAGGCACGATCCTCTCGGGCCCGCAGGAGATCTAAATGGCAGAGATAGAGAGAGAAAACGAGACTACTCGACACATCATAAACACTCACCTCATACGTCTTCACCATTGGCAATGTCCACGTCCTCGAAACCGCTGCCGAATCCAGGTTCGGCGTCATCGTTACCGAGGAATAATAGCTATTTGGAAGTTCCTGTGCCCACTCGTCCGAGACTTTATCATCAACGTTCAAGGTCTCTTGGTGCAGAGTCGAAACCAAAAACCAACCAATATTCTGAATCACCTGCTTCGTCGTCGCGTTCGCATATACATATGGATTTGATGCGTTCTCAGTCTCGAAGTCCGGGACACTCCATTCCTGGTAGTCACGCTTCTTCGAGTGGTACGAATGTGAATAATGGTATAGTGGACTTGACGGCTTATCCGAAATCATCAGGCGAACTACCGTCGAATGGCATAGCTGGTCATTCATCTTTGGTACTTCCTAGAGCTCCACCTCCTCTAAATCTCGTTCCGAATCGCCACAATCGTAATGGACCTGTGAATGGAGGTGGTGATGGAAAGGTTGATTTGACGAGAGATGGATTGGCACAGACGACAATGGCAAGTGTGGAAGTGGTTAGAGGATTGGGAGGTACTACTGGGAAAAAGGGTTTGATGGCATTGTTGCAGTCGCGGAGAAAGACGATGAGACTGAGTTCTAGACCTGCAGGTGGAGGAGGAGGGAGGGAGGATGTTGGATATAATGGAGGGAAGGGAAGTGTTTTGGGATTCACGAATTATAGGAGACCGCCAGATTATGTTCCGAGTGGAAGTGTTCTCGTTCAAGTGTGGGCTGTTGGAGTGGATGGGATTGATGGGAGATTGGTAGGTGTTAAGATGGTCAATGCGGAAGGCGCTGGTGCGACTTTGGAAAATCAAGAAGCTGGGAGGAGCGAAGAGTCGCTTGATGAATTGGGAGGAAGACATGAAGATATGGCGGAGGGATTGGAGGAAAAAAACAAGCAGACCAAGAAAGGTGGTTTGGGACGAGGTTTAAGCCTACGCGAACGTCTTCAGAGATCTGTCAGTCTTGGACGATCGGCTGGTAAAGAATTTTTGAAGCAACAACGTCAAGAGCGATTTTTCCAGAAACAACAACAGCAGGAGCAACAGTTAAACTCCAATTCTACATCACAATCACCGCTCGAGAAAAACGCTTCTGTTGGTAGTGGTTCGGGTACGGCCATGCCTGACATTGGTCTCATACCTGGAAGGAGTTTCGTTGGGAGAATAGTGGAGTGTGGTTGGGAAGTGAGAGAAGACGTTCTTAGGAAAGGGGACTGGGTTGCTGGGCTTCTCAATATCAAGAAGGTGGGTACTCGGGGCAAGGCAGTTTAGTGCATAAAGTGACTAACTAATTTGGTCTATGTGAACAGTGTGGCGGGTTGACAGAATTCATAGTTGTTGACAGGCACAGAGTCCATCGAGTCCCTCACCCAAAGCTTCTCAACCGTGACACATACACTGATGCACCCTCATCACTCGTATTCTCATCACCACCTGCTTCGCCAACTTCTTCTGTACCAGTACCCCATTATTCTCTCACCATCGAAGAACTCGCACTTCTGCCGTTGTGTGGTGTTCCCGCTTACAGAGCCGTTAGGACCTTTACGTATGCATTCTCTTCGATGCGTGATAACTTGTCCTCTGGTTCTATCAAGCGCACTCCGTCGGAAAGAACTCAACATGGTCCCATCAGAAGTGATTCTTATGGGCATCAGAACTCTGCGATACATGGTGGTAAAATACCACATCTTAATCTGATTGACCATGAGAATGGTAGAAGGAGACGTGCGCTTGTGTTGAGGGGACATGATGGAATTGGTGCTATGGCTTTACAGATGCTCGTTCATAGAGGATGGCGTGTCTGTGTTCATGTTCCTTTCATTGCATCTCCTCCGAATGTCCCTACGGCTCAAGCTGTAGCTGATAGGTTTATGGAAGAAATCGAAGAGAGAATCAGGAACTGGGGTGCCGAAGAAGTCATTTTTGATGATGGTGAAATATTGGGAGTGGATGAGGGTCGAGGTGCTATTGTGAGAGTCATAGACGGACTCACAAAAGATGGGGATGCATTTGATGTTGTACTGGATACAATTGGTGGGAAGGAAGTGAGAGAGGCGGCGGAAAGATTGTTGAGATCTCCGGGGCGGAGGACAGGTGTTGATGACAACGATGTTGGACGAAATAGGAATGGCAAAAGTGGTGCACGAGGAGGGATGGGTCAATTCACGACTATTGTGGGTGACAATCCGGAGAGGGTCATTCCGAGTGCTGGAGATATGTTCCGTGCCGGGTTGCGTTCACTCAAATTTGGCACAGGCAGCGCAGGAGTAGCCGCTCCAAGTAGCGACAAAGGTTCTTCCGAAAACGTCCACCTTCGAAACGCTGATAACAAGGGTAGTAAAGTGGGATATGCGTGGATAAATATCTCGCAGGATCTTGATTATGAAGGGAAAGACGTAGGAGACACCATTGGATCACTCGTTGAACTTGCAATGGAATATGGCATCAAACCCTGGGTGGGAGCGGAATATGCTCCTGTGAAGCGTGTTGGTGAAGAGAATGAGGATTTGCGGTCGGGAGAAGTAGGTATCACCGCTGGGTCGGGATTTGATCATTGGGAAGGCAGACGGATTGTGTCATTTGAGAAAGCTCCTGACATATTCATTGACAGCGGTCCGCTCAATAGCGGAGGCACGGCGGTGGTTAAAATAGCTACATAATTCTGGAATCTCTCCTTTTCTTAGTATAAAATACGGCTGATTGTTTTCTCCTTCGCATATGTTTTCCGTATTCACTTCGTTATACCAAACTCAGCTGTCTGTTCATTCGTAGTGTAAAATAGATTGTATTTTTTCCTCCCAAGACCCCATGCGAGGGGATTCTCGGAAGCTTTTTCGATTTTTTTCCAAGCCAAATTTGTCCGTTACAACAGCTTCTTTTTATTCATCGTAGTCCTTGACTTCGGAACACAGATATATCATACGGTAAAATATAACTGGATACCCGATGAGAAATAGGGTGCGGTTTCTGGCCCGAAATGGCAGCGTCGTTGCGTTCCCGAACAGTCGGAAAGCGGTCCACAAGCCAAACGGTGTAAAGTGAAGGTCTGTTCCCGGCGGCGGATTATCTTGGGCATCCAAATTCGACAACTCCGATATCTCGGGAATGACATTGTCGAAAATAACTTCCGATTGTCAAAAAGAGTCGATTGCGCAAAACTTTTGGTATGTGGAGTGAGGAAAAGATGGGGAGATGGCATGTTGCACTCGAACCGTAGTTACGGAGTTTCTGCAGAAGCATCGAATTCGGGAGTTCGAGAGTTCGGGCCCAGGTAATATGGGTCATTGTCCGGGGGGAATCTCGACTGCAATTGACACCCTAGGATTCCCCGTAACTGGTTTGTTGAAATAAGGGATCGTTCTAACATTATCTGGCGCAGGCCCTTCCGCTTCTAGTTTTTTGCGCGCACGGTCTGTCTGTGAATGATCGGATTTGAGTGTCTTGGGAAACTAACGGTGTATATGCGGAAGATGTGCAGTACTTACCAAACCCGACTCGGCAGATCCGCGTTCCAAGCCTTCTAGAAGCGTACAAGCCTTGCAAAGAGGATTACTTGACATGTACCCACATCTCTGACATGTTCCTGATGACAGAAGGATAATGGGATAATGAGATCAAATTAGCCATGCGTCGGCTGATCAATTAACGAGAAGGCTCACGTTGCACCCGTTGAGATGCTTTCACCTCATCTTTCACCTCAAATGCTTCGCCTGAGTGAATAATATCGATGATAGCACTCGGCCGAGCAGCTTCCAGGTCTTTAAGGAAAACCCGCGCATGTCCCCGATAAGCGTCAGGTGAATATATACATTCGGTAGAAAAATAGTCAAGCTTCTTGAAATACGCATACCTGCACACTTACGTTAATCCCATGACCTGAGGGTATAAAAGTACTCACATCACTATTTCTTTCTCATACGCATACTTGAATGGTTTGGACCGTTTTATCGTATCTTCTCCTTCCGTGCAAATAGCCGTACATCGGCCTAATCTCGCTATGTCTCCCCTCATTACTGGAAAATTCTCTCAGAAAATCCCGGTCGAAGACGAAAAAAAAGAGTAGGGTAGCGGCAACTTACTGTTCATGAGAACTGTCTCAGCGATATCATCAGCATTATGTCCTGTGACAATATGGTCCACACCCAAAGTCGCAGCACCTCTATCAAGGGCTTGCCTTCGAAAGACCCCACAGAAGGTGCAATTATTTTTACGGCCAACTTGTGCCACGATGGAATCCATGGTCCAGCCATACAGTTCATCATAAGATAAGATCTTGAGCGGCATGCCATACTGTTGTTGGTTTCTTTTGACAGTCTGCGAACGTAAGATTAGACAAAATGACAATCCCAGTAGATGGAAGAGTACCTCAAGTGAATCGTCACGATATCCGGTGATACCCTCGTCTATGGATAACAGGAACAACTCTAGCCCATATTGATAGCGCTCGTTCAACGTTTTCATAACATAAGCTAGCACTGTTGAATCTGGCAATGGGGTCAGTTCATGACATCTTCAACTCCAATCCTAGATGCCCACCTTTCCCGCCAGAGGCTCCAATAGCCACACGATCTCCTGGTTTGAACAATTTAGCTTCAGTTATGGTATGGTGAATCTCGGTTTCAAACACGAAGAAGAAACACTCTCGGCAGATTTGCTGTCCAGTCTTGGGCCGCCTCAGTGTCGCCTTAGCCGCCTCGCACAGTGCACACAGTTTTGGAGGCATTCTGTGAGGCCAAGACCACTCTTGGTGGGTATTTTCTATAAAGATGTTTACATAATCATTAGATTTGATAATTAATCAATTGTCGGTACTTATCACGGCAGTAGGCGCGTCAATCGTGCATGAAATAAGCAAGTACTAATAACAACTACGCATCATCTAGCAAATGTAAGGATATCATCGACAACATGGGACATACAAGAGAGCACCCGGACCATAAAAGTGCGTCCACAAGAAGCAAGAGCAGAAAAAGATGACAACCAAAAACCCAAAGAAAATATATATCGATGTTCCAGGGAAATGAGGATGTGGTTAAGTGAGCGGAGAGTTGATAGATAGCATGCTGTGGTGAGTGTCAATAATCATTATTTAATACTGGCAGCGGTGCTGGGTAAATTTAGGGGACAAGACGCTTGGCAACTCTGCGCACTGATGATGGCGTTATTCTGATCAGGACTTGAAGCAACCACCACAGGACGTAGGTTGCCCGTACAAGTCAACTCTGAGGAACAAGGGCCCTTTGAAGGGGAATGTCTGAATTCGAATTTGCAGATTCCCCAACGTTCGGAACTTGTTGATGCATCTCTTTCCAATCTTCTTTCCGAGGTTTCGGTGTTGGGGGATCGACGTTGTCATCCTCGGCTGGTGTTGTATATGTCTGGGATGGAACACCTAATAATTGCGCTGGGGGCGTGCGTCGAATACCTGTCAGAGCGCATCAGCAATGTCTAATACCCAGCCGCTTCCTAAAACCTCGTACCATGAGCTGCTATAAAGCCACGCGTTAATTATTTGTTATTCTTTGGAAGAGGATGAAATTACTTACATCCGAGTGAACCCGTAGTTTTCGTCTGACCATTTTCCGGTGGGGGCTCCCGAGAACGATCTCGCGCATGCTCGCGTTTGAGGGACCTCCTACGTCCCGGCGGCATGATTGGAGGTAGAGGGGCCCACTCTTCTGAATCTTGAGAATTTGAAACGCGCGAAAGCCGTTCAGCAGTCGCTGAAGTCTCCACCGTTGGAGACGGTTTAAATGCATCAGCACAACTACTCGCAATAGCAGTGGATGCTGCAATTACAGACGGATCAGGCATCGAAAGACTAGGTTCCCCCATCGTAGGTCTTTTCGGAAGCGATTGCGATTTATTTCTCTTCGGTACATGGAGGCGATCCGCGATTGCACGGGCTTGAGCAGCTTGACCTCTTGTCATTTTTCTAACCGCTTCAGGCCGAAGGTCCGCCCACATTTGCAATGCCTTGATCGAACCCCACTCGATGATTTTGTTATTCAGCCAGAGCAGTGAGACCGGCTTTGTGAGGAAGTCGTTGCACCCAGCAGCAAGAGCGTTCACTCGATCGCTTTGTAACGATGATGCGGTGAGAGCGACAATAATAACGGACGATCTATACGGAGACGATGTGCTCGCAGAAGAACGACTCTCGCTGTTCGACGAAGAGGAGGAAGGTGTCAAGTCGTCAGAGGGTGATCGAACAGTTACTGCCGCAACGACCTCCGAAGTCACACTCATTTTTTCCAGTCTTCTGATTTCTCTCGTAGCTTCTATCCCATCCATGATTGGCATTCGAATATCCATCTGCACGTAAATTTTCAAAACTGACTCTTTCAAAATGAAAAAAAACAAAGTGATAAACATACCAGGATGAGATGAAAGCCACCCGTCTTCCATTTCTCAACAGCTTCCTTTCCATTATTCGCTATACCATACCGAATCTTCTTTCGTTTCATGAAAGTAGATAAAATAGTTTGATTGATAGGGTTATCTGTTAATCTCTATCAACATACGCTGCACCTCGCTAGCCGAAAAAGAACATACCATCAACAATGAGAACACTGATCGGTGGCACGATGTTCCCATCTGAGGGAGTCAAGGCTTTCCCTTTCTTACCCGTACCCTTCCCGATCGAATCCTGTTTCTCGTGCGTGGGTCGCTTGCCGATCGCTTTCTTTGAAGGTGTATCCTCATTCCTCGGTGATTGAGGGGGTGATTTCCGTCCAAGGGTCGGGGTCGGGGTCCCTTCTTGAGATGTAGAACCAGCTGCAGTGCTACCTTCAGGCGCTTTTGTACTTGTGGGAGTTGACTTTGCTTCAGCTGTACCCGACGGAGTCTTAGAAGCCTCATGTAGCGCAGCAAATGGCATCGCGTCTTTCACCAACTGCTGGGGACTAGACCCACGACGTTGAATAGTCGTCTGGACCCCAGATTTTTCCGGAGGTGGCGAACCATTCTTTTTGGATCGCGGATGGAAAAATATACCCGCCGGCTGACCATCTGGACTCGAAACCAAATACCCCGAAGATGGCGAAGCTCCCAGTCTCCCAGCAGGATCCGGAAAGTATTCAACACTATCAGGAATTCCAAGGGGCGAGGGTGACGGTAAGCTAGTTGTGAAGCTATGTTCTTTGGTTGAGCGCTCAACATTTGACCGGGAACTGGCGGGGCGCGAGCTACGGTTGTAGGGTGTGCCGGAAGGGGAAGTCTGAGTATTCGTACTAGGTTCGGAGGGCGTTGGGTACGACCCTGGGACTGGCAAACCAGGTGTGCCGGGCGAACTCGAGGTGAGTAAGAAAAAGGGATCAACCGCTGGGCGAGTCGCTGCGGTATGTAGAGCCGTCAGTAGTCGCTTAGGGCCAACCGGTTTGGGGATTATCATCACTTCAGGTAGAGGTACAGTCGAATTCATATAAGTTGACGCGACAGATTGAATAGCATCTTTCGTAGCTTTCAAACTCGATAGACTGGCGAAATGTAGGATGGTGACAGGTGGAGGACGCGTTTGAGCAGCTTGTCCGCGTACTCGTGTAATCTGCGGAGAGGACCTGGGTCTGTGTAGAAAAGAAGGGCGAGTGCGAGCATTAAGGTTCAGGGGATTCTGCTCGACTCTTAGAGCGTGCAACCGTTCTCGTAAGATGCCGACATCATCGTCAATGAGAACAAACGACATTTGGGGTTCTTTCTCTGACCCAGATGGGCCAGACACAGCCGATGAATCCGCTTCAGGTTTAGTGTCAGCAGGAGCGCCAGCAGGCGAGAATCGAGCCTCTTGGACCGGTGTCGCAACCCCTTCATCCATCGTGTTTTCAATCCTATCATCTGAGAACACATGACTCATTTCCATCCCCCATGAAGTCAAACAATGAGTGATATGTCGGGTAAAAGCGCTAGGCGAGTTGGCATATAGAGCTATCTTGCGGCTTTTGAGGGTCTCGCCGAAGGCCAGAAGCTGTTCCACTCTTGGCTCCATGTCAGATCCCGAGGGTTCTTCCAATATACTGTTACCCGATAAAGGAATGAGGGTCTTTGAAGCCGTCGAAGCCGATGGAGCCGTCTTGCCCAAAATGAGGTTCACTTCATATATCTGCCCGTCCTGGACGTTGTCCGCGATGGTAAATTGGGCATCAATTAGACGCAGGAGTCGGCGAAGAAGCAGATTTGAAAACTGGGGAGCGGATCTTTGTTTTCGGTTGTATGAATCCTGATCCTCACCATGATCGTCGCGTGCGTCCGAGGAAGAACTTGTCCCGTACTTGTGCTCAATCTTGACAGTACAACACAAAGAATCCATGTTTACCGGAGATGCCGAAACACGGCCTTCAATGGCCTCTTCGCGCAGAGAGGGCGTTCCCGGTCGACCCCCGTCAGGTGTCACAACGAGGCCAAGTTCAAAGAAATCACCAACGAGGGCCGTGTCCAAAATTTGACGCATGATCTATAAGACACGGGTTTAGTCAATGGATTTTCCGTGGCGAAGCTCAATGAAAGTATACACGACTCACATGAAGCAGTGCATACAAAATACCGCATTCGTCACCTTTCACAGAAACGTGCTTCATATTAACATCCCCATGGAACAACACCAAATCCACACCAACTTGAGCTACAACCCCACTAAGCGCGTCTCCGACACACTGCAAAAGTTCCCCAATGTCAAACACGTTTTGAACTTTACCCTCGCCATCAGAATAGCCAATAGACTCAGAGTCATTGTAGAGTCTGGGCAGGTTTGCAGACATGTAGTTCAGGGTCTTCATAGCCGTGAACATGGCAGACATTGAGGGCGTAGGGACCGATAGCGAGTACGCCGAGTACTGTTCCCTAGCTGACTCCAAAACCTGAGGAGGGGATATTTGTAACATAGTTTGAATGACCATTTGGTACGAGTCCGCAAGTTCAACGGATAGAGAGTTGATAGGTGAGGATGAACTGGATGGACCCCGTCTGGTTCGTACAGTACGTGACTGGGGTCTATGAGGATGCTGAAGATGGCTGAGTTGAGCAGGAAGTGGCATCGACATTGTTCGTGAAATATGAGGCGTAAAGGGAGAATGATGATAAGTACTGTTCGACGTCGCTGTGCTTTGGGTCGAATGAAGATTGCCTAACAAAGACGACGATACAGCAGAAGGTTTGGCTCGATCGCCCGTATCGATTTCAGATCCACCCTCGTCAGAAGACTGTATATCACCACCTTCCCCTTCTGATGAATCGACAAGTGGCCTCTGAGCTATATTAGAGGTGGGAGGCCTTGGCTTACCGGCCGGCCATTGATCGGTAGCATACGAAATACTGAAAGTATTGGAGCGCCGGGTTGAGGGGATATCGACGACCACGTTATCTGTGGGCCGGTCACTATTGTCAAGGACTGGAAGTTGAACCCTCGGCCGGCTTTGGACATTCATGACGTCTGGGGGGCGCCCGTCCGACAGAACTGGGGAGGAATAGCAGTTAGTAGTAGCAGTCTGGGCGCTCGGGGGAAGAGCAGACCGACGTCGTGTCGAGGAGGAGGGCTGAATGAGAAGGAAGGAGGTAGGTAGCCGTCCAAGAGAGAGCTAGGGCGTTGTATTTCAAACCTGACCAAATACAGATCTTAATCTTGGCCACAAGATCTCACCCTCCCGCCTAGAAAAGACAAACAGATTTCGTTTTTCGTATGTAACTATAACATGTAACAAACATCGCTCATTGAAATGCCTCACACCCCATAACAAGATTACTCCATGAATGGCCCAACATATAACTGTATTAGTAGAATAACTCAACATCTCCCTGTCATTCATTAGTCGATCGCTCCATACTGGCACAGATGCAACACACACCTCAGCAACGAGATCCATATCGTGGTAGCTTACCCGCTTCCCTGCAGCCGCACGAGGATCTTCTTTGGCATCGGGAGGAGGTGGTGGCGGCGGACCACCCACTTGACTACCATGGCTTCTGGCACCCCTCCGAGCATTGCCATTACCATTACCACTGGAAAGTGCCGAGTCTAATGCAGCAGCAGGAGGCTTAGGAGGAAGTCCAGCTCCCGCGGGAACTGTAGTTTCTGAAACGAAGCCACTAATACGGTCACTTAGGCGTCTTCCAGCATTGGCGCCCTCATCACGTCGTAGCACAGGAGGTGGAGGATAGGAGGATGGTGCACCGTATGGATACGAATAAGGATCCCACTGATAACCACCACCATATGACGGGGGATAAGCTCCTGGAGGATATGGATAGTGGCCTGGAATTCGGGGATACTCTCCATGGAAGGCCGGCCCCTGAATTCCGTACGCTTGTGGAGGAGGAGCTTGAGTGGTGTTTCCAATAGTTGAAGGAGGATGTGTAAACGGTTGAATACGGTGAGGATCGAGAACAAAGCTGTTAAAGTAAGGAAGCTACGGCACGTTTTAGTAATAAATCTCATATTCCTCAACACTGGTACACGCACATCTTCGAGGTGCTTCACCAGCTCAGGGTGTTTGTTTGCAATGTGTTTCTCAACAAACGGCGTAGCCCTGAAAAGCTTTTGGCATGTCTTACACCTAAACTTGCCCTCATCTTCTTGCTTTATATGTGGTTCAGCTGCCTTGGAAAGTTCCCTGCAACAACATAGTCAATAATAATCAGAAAGAGAAAGAAAAAAACAAAACCACCCACTCCTCATAAAATTTGCCACCGTATTCACGAGGATCAACACCATCTCTGTTAATGAGCAACGCAATCTTGGAATCTAACCATTCCAGCCATCGACCATCTACAAAGGTTGGAAAAATCAATACGCCACGACAATAAAAGTGTATACCGGACGAATCACCGTTCCGTTTATCATCCTTCTTCTCTTTTCCATCCCTCTCTTTACTATCCTTTTCTGTTTCAGTACCATCTATTTCATTGACTTTCTTCTCATTGTTCTCAGTCTCAGGTTTATATTCCGCGGGCGTTGGTACAATGGCTTTCCTCTCGTGTTTGATGCACTTACGCTGCAATTCCTCAAGGTGATCGGTTATTACAGCGCAATAGTAGCAAGTGTTGTACGCAGCCCGAAGGTATGCAAGATACAAGTCCAGCGTCACAACGATCTATCAACGAAATTAAACAAAAACACTACGACAGAATGAGAGAGTGCACACCTTTTTCTCCTCATATTCCTTCTCGTTGCTGGGATCCACTAAACCCTGCTCACGGAGATCCGCCATAATCTTCTCTACTCGTCGTTCAACAGCCTCACACCCCTTCTCCCGAGGCTCCATTTCTAGTTCTTCCTCTTGTTCCTCCGCCGGTGCCATACTCGTGTCCTCTTCTGGTTTCGCTTCATTATTTGCTTTAGATTTTAGTTTGAGTTCAGAAATCTTAAGTGTACGAAGTTTCGCGGCTTCCTCTTCTAGTTGAGCAACAAGAACCTTGGCGTTGGCCAGATCCTTTTCTAAACGCTCAGGTCGACTCGCTACATCAGGCGTGTATCGAATTCGATTAGTAAAAGGCTTCACGACATGCGACACATGTAGTTTGAAGCCCTCAATCTGAAGATGTAAGTTAGTGCCCAGGTATCGACTAGTACCATTGACGACGTACCTTTTTATCGCTCAAGTCGTTGACAGCGACCATCATATCTGCATCATCCTGAAAGCGTATCCAGCCTGCACGATAAAAGTTGCGTTTTTGAAGGGGGTCACCTAGCGCAAGGTGAACAAAACCAGGAATTCTTGTGCAAGTCTTGAAAAAATTGAGTAAGCAGTAGATAGTAGAGTGTCCATGTGCGTACCTCTTCTAGTTTGACGCGTCCAATATCTGGAGGGATGGTTCGAATCATAACTTGGTTACCTTCAGGCAGTACAGAAAGCTCCTCGCCACGATTATTACGCTTGTTGTCTGATAAGTGTCTACCATTGGCTTCCGGTCTATTAGTATCAAGCTCGGCTGCTTCTTCGTCCGCCTCAACTGTGAACTGCATCTCATCATCGCCACCGGATGGTTTGCTATCCTCAGCAACACTACCATTGATCTCGGTCGTATTTTCGTTGACAACTGAAGATTCTTTTGCAGAAGGCGAGGGTGGTTCTGGTTCAGACTCATTCAAATCTGGGTCGAATTTGCCGGACTCGAGATCATCAAGAAAAGTATTAATACGGCCTCTCCAACCCTCTTTTCGCACTCTAAGGCGGAGATTTTTGAATTCTGGATCATACTTTTCGGCAAACCACGGTGATTTCCTATGGTGGTCAAACATGGTCTGAAGCTACGATACAGTGACAAAAGTATTTCAGTTACGGTGCTCCGATGTGAATATAGAATTATGGGAACATAGAGGATCTGAAGAAGGACGCAACGGAAAGGGATGCTGACCTGATTAGCAGCAAACTCCTTTTTGTACTTTTCCCATTTACTACGAATGCCATTACGCGGTTTTGAACCATCGCCAGCCTCTTGTTCGGCGGCTTTATCGGCATTATCCTCTTCAATAGCCTGTTGTGGATAGAAAAACCTGAACCATTCCGCGTACTGTTTCAGTGTCGCAGGAAATTCAAATGTATGTGGGTCTGGAGGGGCGCGTCTAGAGGATGGATATGCACCCGGGGGTCCTCTGCGGGGGGGCGACGCATATCCGTAACCACGGGAATGTGTGTCTGGTTCACAAAAAAAGCTTATGAGTGGGACAGTCATGATCAAAGAATGGAGCCAAACCGTAATCATCACTGTAACGCGGTCTAGGATCGTATCGGTCTCTGTCTCGCTCGTAAGGCGACACGGAGCGCCGACGCTTCCTGCCTAACCCGAAAAGTTGAGTGCCAGAAAGAGCGACGCGAAAAGCTGCCGACTCACTCTCATCGGAAGGAGGGCTCCTACTCCGTCGTCTGCCATACTCGTATAGACCTCTGTCACGGTCGTACGAAGACCATCTTTCTCGGTCATAATTGTCCCAGTCCGAAGAACGGTACGTGTCGCCCATGTAGGTTGAGTCCGGGAACGCAGACCTGGGTGGGTATGAGCCGCGCGGAGAGCGAGAGCGAGAACGCCGTGGAGGAGGAGGGTAGGAGGAAGACCATGACATCTTTAGATGTTAAGAACTGAGGAAGAAAGAGAAGAGAACAGAGAGAGCAGATCAGAGGCTGCGAGCGAGAGGTCGAGCATAGTGAAGCACAGACCTCTTGAGATCACGACACAAAGCGTGGACGGTGCTGGGAGCAATGAGCTCTGCGGAGTATTCAGCACGCTTAGCGTGGTCGTGATGAAGCCGCCCTCAGTGGCCCTCGCCCCCGTTATTCCTAGTTCAAACTCCGCCCCAATTCTCACGGCCCGTGCGTCCAATATAATTATTATGTTTATTATGTTTATTGCTATTGTCAGAATAGACTTCCGAGCACATCCCCCAGCTGCGACGACTCCGTCCTCCGCTGCAGCTGGTCTCGCGGTCGCTTGGGTGCGCGCTCCTGCAGCTGCATCTCCTCCCCCCGTTCTCTTTTTTTTGCGGCCCGTTTCTCCAGCACTTTCGCGAGCTCGACGTTCCGCAGATATTCCTGCTGCTCGGCGCGTGACTGAGATAGCTCGACCCGCAACTTGGCCTGATGCAGCTGCGCTTCGTGGGCTTCAAAAAAAAATTATTAATACCTGTCCTCCTCTTGCGTGACCCATCGACTTACCAACTTGCTCCGTCAACATGTTCCACTTGAATTTCGGTAGATATTTCATCGTCCAAACATCATCTCTCCATCGAGAGCCTTTCTTCCCACCAATCGGCTGAGCGTTGAGCATTTCTGCAACACTTCTTGCAATCTTTTTGTCCTTGAACTCGACCCATCCCTCCGTGAAATGAGGTTTTTTAGTCGATGTGTACTTTTTTCTCAGATAAGCTCTTTTTGCATCTAAGTCGGATCAGCACTGGCATGATGCGAACATTAACAAAACAAAAAAAACAAACCTTCCTGCTGCAAGTATACCCGTCCAACTTGTCCATATCCACTCATCAGATGCCGTACCTTTGCTGGTCGCATGCCCGGCGGAATTCTAGATATGTAGATAATGCCAGCCTTGTCATGAGCAGCCTTGAACGCAGCCAGCGCTTCAGGAGTCAAGGGTTTGACGATTTTCTCGGACGGTCCAGCAAAGCCTTCGAGATGCATACCCTCGCCGAGGTCATCGGGTTGACTGTCGCTTAGGTCTGCATCTGAACCAGCACTGTGTGCGTCGTGATTGGCATCGGTCAACTGAGAGGAGCCAGCAACGGGCTGAGGGGGAAGTGTGGGGAGCATGCGGGGTGCAAAGGCTGAGATTGATGATCTACACGTGGGTGATGATTACATAATAGCCCTGTTCCCAAAAGGGGTCAAGAGAAATGTTGGGATATGTGCTCTCCTCTTGGCCCCCTTATTCCGCCCACGCCTGTCCCAGTCCCTCCCTGCCATGCCTGCTTCGTCCGAAAACATTGAAACAGTCAGTACGCTTCTCCTCTCTGGTCTTTCCCCATATTAACACGTTACTTTTCTTGAGATCTTCGCGCGAGTCGAACAGTCAGGCGAACGCCGCCCCCATTCCCCCTGTCAGGAGCTTGAGGAGCACGAGCACGTGGCAGCCCTCTCGGTCTCTACGTCGCGCTCGAATACCTCAATGTCCATTAGGAAGGACCGTCGACGAGGAAGTATATCCATCTCTCGCTTCGGCCAGGTAGGTCGCGCTATGTCACTTGGTCATTTCCAGCAATGAACACCGTTACGCCCCCTCTTAGATGGCGGACTCACAGCCAACATCCCCAGCACTAACGCCTATTGCGGCTCATTCATCGTTTTACAAGGCCCAAGCAGCGGTAGGTATTTTTCGGTATTCAAAAGTCGGTAAAATATCTGATCGCCGTCAAGAACTTGAGCGACGGCTCGATCGCTTCGGGTGCATCTAATTTTTCAGATGAGCGCGCCCATACAGAAGATCACACTCAGATAACTCAAGTTCAAACAATTGCGGGCAAGCCAGGTCTTAGCAGGGCTGTCAGTAGCATTCTCCCCAAGCGCCTCAGTCGCACTCAATCCGTCAACGTCTTCGTACCTCCAACCGAACTCAACCTTGTTATCGGTGTCTCCATACACGAATCACGAACAGAGTCACCCGCATCTGAGACTCTCCAATTAGGAACAACAGCAACAGTATCTGCACTAGGAAATCAACTCAACAACAAGAACTCAAGGCGCTCATTAACCGCAAACACCAAATGGTTGGCGAAAGCTAAAAGTTACATGCAGAACATAGGTCACAAAGCCGCGTAGTATCCTCATCGATAACGCTATTCGCAAGAACTCGACATCCCAAGTATAAATCAAAATATTCGGGTCATCTCATCAACATCTATATCTTTTTCCGTCCTGCTAGCTGCCTTCATTTCAATTATCAGTGCTTTCCCCGGGGGATTTTTCGTTCTACAGTATCTACTATCGGTTGCTTCGGATCGTCATTTTTTCGTTTTTACCTCTCTCTCTCTCTCCTCTTGGCCGCGCGCTCCTAGACAAATTTCTTCCCATCGAGTCGACATCTCACTTGTTCAATACCCAATAACTTCATAGTACATAAACTTGCATCAAAAATACCAACAAAAACAGGGTTTTTACTTCGTTTTTTCAACCTGCGTGTATTATGCGCACACATAAATGCACTTACACATATTTGTGGGCGCTACATACCCATGTGTATCAGAACTTCAAGGTACGAGAGAAAAGACAGATAGAACATTGATAGAACGCCGTCCTTATTCTTGTTGTTTTTTTCTCACATTCTTTTCATTTGCAAAAACTTTAAAACTCCGAATAAGAATCAAGATATGGACCCTCGATTCAGGGAAATGTTTGTGTGCAGTTACCCGTATATACACACCGAAAACTTTGTATACACATAGACCGCCGAATCGTCTGAAAAAAGTTTCAAACACTCGAAAAAAATACTTTACCAAGTCACTTCCGAGGGCACAATTGGAACGGTGATTCGATGAATGCAAAATTTTAATTCATTCGCGCTTCTTCGCAGAAAGCATTTTATATATATATCATCGCACGTGCAGATCTGTATTGGATTAGATCTAAGGTACGTTGCCAAAACGAAATAGAAAAATGTATTGGCGTTAAGTAGGCTTAAAAGAGGTAGCAGCAACAAGCGAAGAAAAAGACATTCATGACAGCAATGACGGAAAAGAAGACAAAGAAAAAAAGGAAAAATAGAAAGACAATCTGCATCCCTCACAAGTAGAAAGATAAGAGAAAATAAACAACTATTCCTGTCCAGTAGCTATATGCCATAACTTCCTCAACAAATCAGCCGCTGGATCGTTGACACCTTCAAATCTTGAAAAAGAAACCGTCTCCAGAGTGTTCGTGTATTTTCGCAAATACGGCGCATACTGAGAAAAAAAAAAAAGGAAAATATTAGAACATCAGTCGTCGTTGTCAATCACGTGTGTCCAAGGGAAACGAAACCAAAAATAAACGTAAATGATGCATCAAAAACGGGGGACGAAATAAGTAACTTGAAAGGCGCAGCACAAAAGGAGCAAAAAAGAAGAACGGAAAAGAGAGGGAGAAAAAAAAACAAAACAAAGACTTACTTCTCTAACGAATTGACGGTACCAACCCCAGGTTTCCCAAGCGTTCCAATCATCACGGTCCCATGTAGCCCGATTGTTCCACGCGGCGGCATCAATAATACTTCGTGAATTTGGATTTGGATTCGAACCACCTTCAGGGGGGGCTAAACACGAAATGAAACCTTCCAAAGTCCGTGATAATGCCGCTTTCTGTTCTTTGACAAGAGATTCTGAAGCCTTCAACGCAGTCTCAAGAGCAGGATTTTCTACATTATCCGTTTCATCTTTTCGTTCAGTGTGAAGCCAGCGCAAATAACAATCAGCGAACAAATACCAACAAGATGAAAATCAGAAACTTCTTCAAGCGACGGATATACAATTCACACGTACCTGGTTTTATTTCTCCATCAACTTCCATGCCCTGCTTAGCCTTCGCTCTTGCACGCGCATCGTCATCCTCCTTCCTAAGCGTGGCAATTTTTCTCCTGGCGATGATAACACGGCCATTCGCTTTATCCAAAGCGCCTTTGAGTAAATCCCACTCAAAGACGCTTAAATTCAACGGCATTCCGGGTTCCCTTACTCCACCAACAATAGACCCATTGGCGAACGTCCAACCAACAACATCAGTCGGATCAACGATCTGATACTGCATAAGTTTGTCGAAAACGATACCGACCATTTGCCTGTTTCTTCGCCAGAAAGAAGCTACCGCTGTGAGAATATCGCTCTTGGCTTCCGCATTGCCTTGACCGCCGCTGCTGGAAACTCCACCACTAGCAAGACTGCGAAGAAGAGCTAGATATCGTTCGATGCCGTTGAGAAGGTGGGAGAAAGAGCGGGAGCCGATGTTGAGGAGCGATTGAACAGCTATAGAACGGACGAGGCTATCGACATTCATGTGGCCTTCGTCCGAGGCTTCCAGCATACTTTTCAATGAGTCGAGATGAGTGATAACATCCTCGGCGTTGGCCCTTCCTCGGAAAAGGTTGAGTACGGTTTGAGCAGCTTCATGGTGAGGATGAGCTATTTTGTCATAAACATATTCAATATAACTTGATGATAAAAAGACTTTTCATTTGCTTACATGGGTCTTCGTATTCAAAGGCCGCACCAGGTGCTTGTTCAGCAATTACGTACGCCTCGGGATCCTCCATTTCTGGTGGTAACGTCTTCAAGATGCGCTCATGGTAGGCAAGCCGAATTTCCAGCTCCACGACGCGACGAATGAAAGCGCGTTTGGGATGTTGTGGAGAAAGCGACAGATCTGGCACCCTGAATCACAAAGTCAGACTCCTGAAGAGAAATTTAATGACAGCGGTCCCTTACCATTCCTTCCAAACCCATTGGAAACCAAAGTTACTCATGTGCACAGCAAACCATTCTGCAAACCTACGGGCAACTTCGACATCCAAAGACTCTGCAAGCGCGGAGTACAGTTTTCGTATCGATTTTCCGACGGCGGGACCAGCTGTAGAGGGAGATAGCTTGCATAATTCTGTAATGAGACTGATATAATAAATGGGCTTTTGAGAAGACTGTGGTAGAACCAAGTAGGCTCCAAGAATAGTCTAGGTTCCGTCTAAGCAAATGTACTGATAAGTAGAGAAATCCTCACCTCTATTACAGTGCTGTCCAACTGCCAGTCTTTCCCTACCACTGGCTCGTGTTCTATCGTCGATCCAGGTTTTGGCTTGAATGTGCCTGGTAGATTCCACTTGGGATACTCCAAAAGTAGACGCGCACTTTCCTTGCGGTTAATCTCGAATATATCAAGTGTGTCAACCAAGTTACTACGAATCACGTAGCCTGCGGGAGTAGTGGGGTCTGGTGACACCTGACATCAAACGAGGTGAGAGAGGAAGACGTTGAGGGAAGCATCGAAATCTCACATCGTTTGAAAAGACACGGAAATAGTACTCTGGCCACTCTTCCCTTTTGATTCGACCTTCGTCGCTCCCAGCTTCGGATGTGATTCCCTCTACTTCGATGATCTCGGGAGGTACGAGGACAGATGGCAGGTCATATTTAGGGACGTCGAATGTGGTAGCACCATCTTTGAGGTAGGGCTGAGGAATACAATCCACCGTACCAGCGAAATCGGCAGCATTGAGGATGTCCAGTGCATTCAGAAGGCTATCAAGCACCTATGATATCATGTGATCTCAGCACACAAAGCACTTGAAAGAGAAGGGGAAAAGCGACCTCATGTGCATTTTCCGGAATGATGATTTCGTTGGAGGCTCTACTACTGAGAGCAACTAACCACTTGGCGTTTGTTGTTGATTCACTATAAGTGTGCATGGCAGTTATTAAATCGTTCACGCTCGAAGGAGAGTGAGCTTTTAAGACCGGACCAGCCTGTTAATAGAGTTAGCGGCATAGAGGACTACATGACGAGAACCCGAACAATGATGAGGCCTTCGCCCGCAGCCTGGGCAGCCTTTTTGGCGCGACCATGAGAGACACCGAATTCATCCAATACGGCAACAAATGATTGTAGAAGGGCGACCATCGACTCGGGAGAGATAAGACCTGCGACGGTGAGATGCGCAAAAAATTGTATCTATCCGAGAGTTAGTCATAGTTGGTGGGGTATTGGGAGACAAACAGACACATAGGCGCGTCTCTCGCCATGCTACTTTGTCCAGGTATGCTTGGAACCCTTTCCAGAAATCTTCTAGTATCAAGCGCCCTAGTACAGGTGTGTTCTCATGGATTGAGTCAGGAGTGTTGTATAGATTGCGCAGAAGTGTGGCGTAGAAAGGTATTTTATATGGCTGTTCAGTCACACTGTGGAACCGTCAGGAAAAAATTAAATTAGGCATAATGGAAGAGACTGACCTTATTCTTAACGCCTCTGATAGAAACGGGATATTCAAGGGTTGAAAGTCGCGAATTTGCTGCTCGAGGCGCGGTAATTCCTCGACGACATCCTGACCAGTGCATCAGTGTTTTGCAAGTCGACCACAAGAGCAGCTGCTCTGCATACCACTTCACCAAACTTGATGATAGCAGTTTTAAGCCTATCTTCTGGGGTTTCAATGACCTCGCGCCGGCGGTCTTCGTAATCGTCTGTACGGTAGGACGGGGGTGTCGGTCACTGGGGCCAAGGTGATATGACAGAGGCGGTTCTGCTCTCACCTCTGTAACGCTTGCGGTTTCCTCCGTAGCGGTAACTCATGACTGTGCAAACTGATAGAAATGTAAAATCTTTTGTTGGCGCAGAGACTGTCACCGATGAACCTGCGAGCCAAACCTCGCGCCAAACTAGACAACATCACGTGCCCGCCCATCTTGGTCCCGGTCGTCGACGATCCTGGTGAGTGTGTTTGGGTGCAAAAGACAAAAGTATTCACAGCCAGGCAGTTATGCGATTCGATGCAATGCATCTGGCAGCTTTCTGCCAGACTTTCAGCCCACGGCCTCCGTCGCGCTCCTTCAGTTACCTATGGTCGCTGTTCTAGACTCGCCTCCACCGCCCCTTCTGTTGGTTTTTGCCCAATTCCACCACTGTCTGACTCGCAATCCGCACACAAGACTCCTTCTCGCCTTTCTCTAGATGCCACTCATGCGGTCCATAAATCTCTCAAGGATCGTGCGCTTGAACACGGTTTCCATGTCGTGAACTCCCTTCGTTATGCTGCTCTCCCCGAGTCCCAGAAGCAGGATAAAATGTGGGATAAAATCAGGGCCTCTCTTGTATCTTATCCTCCTGGAGTATCCCCACGGCTACCGGCTCATGCGCTTATCCATGGGCTTGTGCGAACCGGCATGCCGATGCAAGCCTCCGCACTAGCAACCTCGATGATGAATAGTGGCTTTCGTATCCGCTATAAAACGCTCGAGAAGGTCGTGGATGGACTCGCGAAATCGGCGGCAGATAAAAAAGCGGTGCCTCACGAGACCATACATTTCAAGGAATATATGGCAAACCTCCTCGGCACTCCGAAGATTCTTTCGCTAAATTCTTCCATGTCCTCAAATCCTAGTACTGTTTTTGCTCTAGAGCTACTACAAGCAGCAAAGGAAGGTGGCAGCCAACGCAGCAACGTTATGTTCGACACCTTGATTACACTCTGTTTGATAAACGGAGAGATTATTCTCGCTGCCTTGCTCTTCGGCGCATTGGTGAAAGACTGGGAACACAGGTCGGTTGTCCTGACACAAATGACTGCTGGTCTTCCGGAGGCACCTGAAGCCACTCAACCTTCAACGGATGTCAACAAAGCAAGTCGTTACCACCTCATGACAAAACCATTGCAACCTCAGCATGGGACGCTCAACGACGTAATGGCGCCCATCCGGGAAAAGCTCGCCAAAGCCACAATCGAAGATGTCAACACACCGGAATTTCAAGAAACATTGCAATCGCTTGCTTACCTTGCGTCTTTGTTGGACGAGCGAAAGCTTCCCTTTGACAGGATTAGCTCTATCGTTCATGCACTAGCTAATTGCCCCACCGTTGAAAATTGGGTATGGGTTACGAAGGGGCGAGATATAGTCTGTGTTCCTGCGAACCGCTACTTTCACGACGTCCTTCTTCGTCTCATACGCTCCCTTCCGGACGAGAAACCTCGACAACGAAGTATAGTCATATCATCATCTAAAATCACGTCAATCAAGTATCGGCTCGTTCACTCGGCTCATGGCATGCAACCACCCCTTGACTTGGCCACTTATAACACTCTAATGCACTACGCTCTCCGAAACCGCTTCTCTCCGGCTCTAGCCCAGCAAGTTTATGAGCATATGACTGTCAAGCGCAAGCGTCCCATAAGGAAGTCTGCCGTTTCTCATGGAATATTTCTCCGGGCGGCTACTCTCTACGGACGTAAAGATGCAATTGGCGAACCATTACAAGCATTGCCAAGTTTCTTTGGTTCACTGAGTTGGCAGCCAGTTGTACCGGCTAAACCAAAGGTTTCGACCCTTCCTCGGCGTTTAGTACCTGCCGGCCGGTCGGAGATCAAGTTACCACCAGCTCCTCCTCTCGAAGCAGTTATGAAAGACAGAGTCTCTTTCTCTATCTACCTATCAGCCCTCCTTTCCTGTCAAAAGCAGAAGACTGTTTATCAGATAATGCTTCGCTACTTGCCATATTTCGCTCGGATAAACTACACCAACAACGCTCCTTCATATCTGCCGATCAAACAGGATGCATGGAATCGATCCGTCGCTAATGCCGCCTCTCTTGGACCACATATCCTCTGCTCGTTCATTATCGCCCTCACTCGTAGTCTCCGATACCATAACATAATGACCCTGTTCAAAATAATTCTTTCGGCGAGTGAGAAAAGCATGGAAGGTGAAGGAAGAGGCTGGGCCGTCCCCGTCACTATATATACTGCGGTGCTACAAGGCAGATATCTTGCATATAAACGGCGCTCGAGGAGGTGGATTCCGGAGCATCCTACCACTCTTGAGCGCCTCTTACAGATTACGAACGACATATATGACACAGTCATGTATGATGTGAGGAATGGTGTAGAATGGGTGGGGACGCCGGACGCAAGGTTTTATGGAGCTGTGCTGAAAATACTATCAAGTCTGATACCGGCTCCCAAATCCTCCATAAAAGACGCAAAATGCCATCTTGAACTAGCTCGCGAGCGATACGCTCACACTGGCCTAATCGAGAATCGGAGGCTTGAGCCTTTGATGCAGAAAGTCGCTGTGGATATGCAGGAAGATGGGTATACCGTGCCGGTTGGGTTTCAGTATCTGTTCCTGGATAAGGGAATGACATTCTTCGAGAACCATAGTCATACCCCGGAACTTGAAAGGCGACCCTCTGCGTTTAAGAAATCTTTCAAGACTGGAGGACCTTATTCTATCCCTATCTATAATCACAAAACAATCCCTTTACGTCGTCATTTCTCTTCACGCAATAAAACATCTCCGAAGCGTAGAACTAGTGAATAAGCAGATTCATTATATAGTGTAATATATCAGAATAAATTATAACAATTCTAGTTTGACTCTAGAATTTAGGTATTTCAAATCTGCTGGCTTCCCACTCCTTCTTTTTATTCCTTCTTTCTTCCTCTTTTTCCCTCCGTTCCTGCTTGAGAAGTGCTCGCTTTGGCGCCCTCTTCGCATCCTTCTCCGTCGATGATGAGGGCACGGGGATGCCTTGTAGATAAACAACTGCCGTATTCTTGGTATACTCCCTCCCCTGCCACTCCCTTGCGAGTTCAGCAACCTGGGAAACAATTTCCTCTACGCGCTCTTGCATCTTTGCCAGTTGTGGTACAGGTGTACCCTGCTTGGGTGAAATAGCCAGATCTATCCGGTACCCCTTTTGCAAATCGTCCTTCATCCTCTCCAGTTTGGTCTCCACGTCTGCTGGCGACGTAGCCCAAGTGAGCTGGATCTCCTTCCTGACATTATGCACGCTACTATTTTTGACTTGTTCATGCCTCCGTTTTTGTTTCTCGAAAGCCGCTTTGGTGTCGATGATAGCGACTATGGGCGATGGCTTATTCACAACGAGTTCTGCTACGTATTTCTTTTTGATTTTGGAAGATGATAAGGGTAAGTCTTCTGTGTGTTGAGCCTCATTGGCCGCTTCTAAGTTGAGGGAATCGACTTCTTCAAGAACATCAGACAGACGCCTGGAGTTGCTCAGAGCTCCTTTATGCCTAACGCGAACGATATCGTAAGGAATATTCCGGCCACGAAGGCCTATTTCTCGAGCCTTCGCTTCTTTGGCCTTCCTTTCTTTTTCGGTTTCTTTGCGGACTGGAGGTTGGTCGTTCCGGTCATAAGCTCTACGGATGACAGTCAAATGAAAAGCGCGATGCGTTTCACGAGAAGTAGGTTTAATTACGCCGTAGCGGCTCGTGGAAGATAGAAATGGTGGAGTCTTTGAGTGAAGAAACCGCCGAATGGCGATTGAACGAAAAGCAGAGAACGTGCTCATGCTTCAGAAACCTTAGACCTCAGTACTCAGCGCCAGCAAATTTTAAAATGCACTGGTATACGTACCTGATACCTGAACAACGTTTCTTGAGGAGGAAATAATTGAAAGTACATGAAGTTGGAATGTTGTTTGTAGCAAATGGTGTAGACAAACAACAATTAAGAATTTCTTCCAATCAACAAGTGCTGACGTCAACTCACTACGTCGATCCTCTTGGTTTTCTTGTACTACGAACAAAAAAGAAGCTCTTACGGGCTTCAAAATTTGGCTTGGTCTCGACACCAAGTTAAGACCTGTTTACTCGGTTCTCTCGTTGAGGGCTAAATAAAGTGTCGAATTCTTGATTTTTACCTCCCGCCACCGTTAAATTATTATCTGCTTTCTACAACTACAACCTGGCTCGTGGGCTTTCTACTCGACCCGGACCCGGATTTCAACCTCACTCTGAACTTGTCCACATGAAGGATTTTTCTCCCCCGTTTCTACGAAACCATCCTCCCTGCAATTATATGACTTATTCCTTGAATCCTTGCCACCGGTCGAGCGATCTAGATTTCAATCTGACTATAACGAGCTATCTACTTCATCCGACATCAAGGCATATCTCTTGAGCAGCTGACGTCTGCATCCACGCGGGACCCAAGAGCGCTCACGCTTAGTAACAAAACCAACGTAACGACAGAGCATGCTGGTCTGTTTCCCGGTCCTTTCTTCGTGAAATCCGTCTTCCAGATTCGTGGCTCATCTTGATAAAGCCACCCTTATACAGGGTAATATTTTTCGTATCTGCGGAAGCACTGGACAACGATCTGTTAGCTAATATCGGCTTGGCTCTGGGGACGAATGCCCAGTGCCCAGTTCGCGTGAGCTGGGAGCAATCCCTTTCTCTGTACACCCACGAGAACCGGATATGATGAGAAACGATCTCAAACTTTACGTATGTTTTCTTTCAATTGAATAATTACAGGAGTCAACGCTTACTTTCCCCGCAGTTAATTCTGGTTTTCTGATCACTTCATCTCCCAGGAACATGGCCGGTATTGAATACTGAATTTTTACCCTTCACTATACAATACATATTTATACTCAACGTAAACTGTCATGCGTGTCATGTACATCCCAACTACAAGTCGACCATATGCCGCACAATACGGAATTTGCCTGCGGCCCCAATTCAAGGAGCGACGATCACTAATTGAGCTTCCTGACGGAGCAATGGAATCCGACAAAAAGTATTAAAACAGCAGATTAACATCGGTGACAGTATGCATTCCTGACTACTGAATCCTGGAGTGGCGTGGCGAAAAGCGTGGCTAAGTACATTCGCGCCAAGAAATCGCTCTAGCTCCTGCGGGTCAAATACCGCCGGATTTGAATAGGCTCCTTCAAAATCCCATTTTATATAATCATTAGCGTACAGATCTAGTATTATATCAAGGTGAGGCCTAACACCTCGAGTAAGAGGCTCGAGGGACTTGGCGAGATGACTTTTGTCGAGTGGGGCATGTAGAGCCGAAGGATGTGAGGTCAAACAAAATGTCCGATCACGGCTCGTTATTAGAGGATTCCTTTACGCGCGGTTCACCGAGCGTCCCGTTTCGCAGCTGAAGTCCTGAGGAGCCATGCCAGGTTTTCGTAAACCACGAAGGTGATGCAATTTCCAGGAAGAACCCGAACAAGACTTGTCCCTAGGCCACGGTAAAAGCCTCTAAAACCGTCTTGCTTCCACGTGCGCTTGATTGTTGTGGGTATGTCAGGAAAGAGTTCTGCCTGAGCATTATTCTGGGGAAAAGGTTTAGCCATCTGTGTTGGGAAGGGAGAATTTCCGCTAACCTGTAGCCGTGAGCGTACTACTTGATAGGGGTATGTTGCAATTGAAGCCAGTATCTTGCTCGAGATTGACATTGTGGAATATGCTAGATTAGACTGGGCAGCTGTTTAGTATGAAAGAAGCAGTCACGAGAAGGAAAACACGTACTAATTTATCCAAATCCTGATTATAAGCTTTGCCCGTCCGCTCTGCTTGTTTTCGTTTTTGATCAAAGCCCCACGCTTTCATCTTTTCGTATGCCATGAATTGTATGGCTCCGTTGGATACACCGACGAGAGCCAATACTGTACCTCGAAACAAACCGGTAGTGCCTTCTGTCCGAGCAATGGTTGACAGTCCATCTAGAAGAGGATGAGCTACGCCAGTTTCAGAGCTTAACAACTCCCACCCCATAATCCACGGTACGCATTGGAAGATTCTTTCGTTGTGGCAAACATCCGAACTCTCACAAGCCAAAATGGGTTTGTCATTATAGCCGTAATCGCACCTAAGCCATCCTCTTCAGTTTCAGAGCGGCGAACTACCGGAAAAATCACAAACTTGCTTCGGCAGAGCATACTAGGTATTGTCCAGCGGATAGAGTATGGCGAGTGTCTCCGCCTGCAGCCCGCTTTTTGAGCATATTGTAACTTTGGAAGCTCATTACATCGTTTGCAGTTGGGGGCCAAAACGACGTACAAGAGAAAATATAAACCCCAGCTCGACGCATTTCCTGCAACATTTGGGGAGATACCACGGTACAATCCCGTCCAACCCTGCTGCCGCTGGATGTCCCTGAGAGCGTAGAAAATCTGCCTGCCCATGCCGCCAGTTGCTGTACCAGTGTTAACCTGAAACTTGACTTTGAGAAGGTCAAGAGGATTGAGACATAGAGTCGTCACAACCCCTGCTCCGAGGCCCGCAATGGCATGGTCCTATTCAATAAGGAATGTTACCGGTTATGAAAGTCAGAAATTTGGCCGAAACAGTTGACCGCGAGGACATACGATTGCGGAGGTTGCAAAGAAACTCGATGGCTGATTTGCCATCCCAGCGCGGCTGGTTTTTGCCCCAGGCAATGATAAAAGAGAGACCACAAGAGTCGACTTTGAAGCTTCACGGGGGAGAAAAGACTTGCGTTCATATTTTGCGTCAAATCCTATGACGATCCCTTCAATAGATCACGTGCTCTAATGGCTCCCGCTCACCGAAAGCAAATGCTAATTTTTTAAACACGCTTATATCTCTCTTCCTAAGCATCAAGACGGTATATAATTTGCTGAGTATCCCGGTAGAATTGAAAAAATGTGCATCAGATTTGTAGTACGTTAATTCCATACCAGCGGATTGACATGCTGTAGTTGCGTAGTGATAAACAAGCGCCTACCGGCATTGAGTTACTAACTTATGGTGTACTCACTCCAAACTCATACATTGGTCAGTCATTGAGTTTTCTTTTCCCACTGTGTGTAGCAGAACAGACGTAACTCATTCTGACGTCAGTCGGCACGGATGAGAGAAGTCTGATCAAAGAAATCCTTGGAAGTAGGATCCAAGATCGCGAAGGGAAAGCCACCCAAAAAAAAACATAACTTGAAGCTTGTCTTCATTCGCAGCATACGATAAGTTTGGGTGACCAGAATTACTCACTTTTAGATTTATGACAGCTGTGGCAAGTACGAGCAATTCACTAGACATATCGAGAATTTAATGCAGACTCCTCGCTCTGCCAACTCAATAATAGCGCCGGTGGGCTCCCCCGGCACTTATTTATGCAGTCTAAAATACGTGACTTCTTTCAAACAACCCCATTTCAAAGAATATTGTGATATTGTAGATGAGCACCTAATCTACACTTGAGCCCACTTTATGTCGATAGGTCGCACGTTGTGACTTCTATCTACACTGTGTCTGTCAGGGCGGATGATTTACTTCCTTATCATATGTCAACATCTGATTTATCTGGATTGCGTTCAAATATGTACAAGAAAGCGAGCTTAACACGCTATTTCCCGGATCCGGTGGATTATCGCGACTTCTCAGATTTCACGGAGTCCTGGACGCCGTTCTCGGTTTGCAAGGCGATGGTCTATCGTGGATACGGGTGAGAACACTGTGTATTTTTATATTGGATGGCATCCGCTTTTGAAGTTGCTTGAGAATTTGACACCTGAGAGTATACTCATCGTTTGCGGTCCGTTATTCTATTTATTTCTACATTTGTCGTGTAGCCCGCACACTAAATCAGTCTTCGAAACTCTGAGCCGAAGGAAGATTTACCTGATCAATGTCAGTCCTATGCTTGTCTCACGGTAACGCCTCATCTGTTGACAGCGGGCCGACCATGTAACGCTGGGGTCCAGCTTTTGTGCATGTCCAATATCTTATTTCACGACCGTTTCCCAAGCTACCCTCTGGCCGGGTGTTTCGGGGGGCGTGTCTTGTTACCGTTCCGCCAGGGAAGTCATGATCAGGCCTCTTGACTGAGGAACGCATGTCGCCTCCTGCAACTTCTATCGACGGGGTCCCTAGTTACCCAGGATGTGCAGGGCGCGGGTGTAGTTAGATGCTAGAAATTCTCATCGGAGTTTTACCTGCGTGTCTTTTGCGCCAGTGGGGTTGGTGCTTGCCGCTCAAGCAACTCTGAATTCAAGCGAGTTTGTCGGAGAATGCTTGAATTGGACAATTCTCGGTAGTTGACGATGAGTTCAATGATCCTCCGCTCTCATGGTGGTCGGAGTGGGATCTGAATACTATACCAGGGTATCTGGTCAAGCTTGGGACCTTTTGACCCAGTTGGAGGAGCTCACGAGTTGACGTCACACCATAGTACTTGTTCCAGTGACTACTGGCATTTTATTACTGGCACGTAGTCAGAAAATAAAGGAATTCTCGAGATTATTCACTATTTATTGATCGCACCGTAAATCCTTTGTGGTTGGCACACTTTCTCTGATGATTGATCATGCCACGCGCGAGTAATATCCACCTGAGTACTAAGTATAAGTTTACAACAAACCTCCTATTCATGAACTTCCAGACGAGGTGCTTTGCCAAGGTTCCTGAACGGCTGTTCATATGGACGGACGGTCGCAGCGGCACTTTGTGGGCACAAGGGGGTCGTAATGGGTTATCTTTGGGATAATGTATCAATGGTTTGGATCAACCACAAAGCCGAGAACTGTGCAATGGAGCTTTACGACTGGAGATCTGCTCCGGATACGCATGTCTCTTGAGCGCAAGCAGTTAATCCGGTTAAGTATTGGGTAAGTAAGTGCTACGGTCAATGTATTCGCTATCGGGACGACCCTAGGATATATGGATAAGCTTCAGTCAGGTGATTCGGATCGCCCATTTCATGTAAACGAAACTCACCAGCAAATGAAAAAAGCGTGCCAAGAAATCATATTTTTCGGGGGAGATGCTTAGACGAACCTCAAATGCTGTCCTTGGCGTCCACTTCTTGTACTTGAAGATTCATACCCTGTATGACTGACCTTGTTGATAGCTTGTTTGCCACAAGAATAATGAACCGAGCTTGCACCACAAGGTGCTTGATGGGTGGCTGAGGGCAGAACAACAGGAATTGGGAAGTTAACCTTCCGCTTCCGCCCAATACCTACACAGTTGGTGATTTTAAATCACAGCAGTTCTTTTCAGGCACAATAATGTGTGCAAGTCGCTGAAATACGGGGTATTTCGGTTTCCGACTTAGATGAGTTAACCACGTGAATAGCATGTGAGGGAAATAAGCCTTATTCCGCCGGTCAGGAAAGAATAACTAAAAGCTCACTAGCAATTCTATATTCGAGAATGCCTGGGCATTGCGCGCAGATTATATTTCGATTTTAATGTGTTCTTGTGTCCGAGTGGGCTCTTTCAAGGTCATCTACGGCCCGGAGTAGTCGGATGGCCCATATGAGGCGTCATGTCGTTCATTGCGAAACAATTGTATTTGCAGGGAGGTTAATGTCTGCTGTCTTTCTTCCGGGAGAAGTAGTTGAAAGATGAAGGAGAGATTTTTGGAAGCGAACAAAATGTCATCTTGAATTATTATGCCAAAAGGATGCATCCGGCATAGTATCGTATAGGCGAATCCACGGAAAGCAATTTGTCGTTTCACCCCTTTCTCGTATGCTCGACTGAAGGCACGGACTGAGTGAAGAATCGCTTAGGATAAACCACGGGTTCATACAGGGCATATTATGCTCAAGAGGCCCCAGCGGTTGTGGTAGCAGATGTTCTCGGACTAGGGTGAAGTGGCCAAGATATGGGGTGAAAAGCGTGTCGGAGATGAAGGGAAACTGTGGGCTGATATTCATTCCAGTAATGAAGAACGAAAATAGGGTGATCTAACAACGGGGAAAGTACCCCGGAAAAACGCGCTCGGAACCCTTTATATAGCGTCTGTTCTGACAACGATATGATGATCCTACACAGGTTTTTCTTCGCCCCTTCCCCGATCGCCCGGCGCGCAATAACTATCTTTTCACGTTCATCTACAACATCGGCCATGCCTATTCGTTGGACTCCCGGGTCTTATCCCAAGGCGCGTCGCTCCGACCACGTCGACACATACCAGAGCGCGACCAGAGGAACGGTCCGGGTTCCGGATCCCTATAACTGGCTGGAGGAACACAACACGGAAACTGATGACTGGACGTCTGAACAGGAACGCTACACGCGCGCTTTTCTAGACCAGATTCCCGACAGAGACCGACTAGAACAGGCGTTCCGTGCAAGCGTTGATTACGCGAAGGTGTGATATCTTTGCCTAACTTGTTCGTCTTCTCGGCGTTAATGTTTTACTCAGTTTGGAGCGCCGACTTTGCACGATGATGGACGTTGGTACTGGTCTTACAATAGCGGACTGCAACACCAGCATGGTTTGTTTTGCCCCCGGTGTTCCGTTTCTTCGCATTCTCATTGTCACCTTGTAGTTGTATATCGTAGCCAAGATGATACCCTTCCCGTCTTCAAGGATGGATCTGAACCCGGAGAGATTTTTTTCGATGTATGCGCTTCTTCGCTGCCGCGACTACTTGCATATCCTGATCCATACTGGCTAGCCCAATGTTTTGAGTGACGATGGCACTGTTGCCTTGACCCATTTTGAATTCTCGAAATCCGGAAAACTACTGGCGTATGGTCTCTCGCAGTCTGTGAGTTTGTCTCCCGGAAGTACTACTCAACTCGTCTAAAGTTTTCCTACCAGGGAAGTGACGAATCAACTCTGTACATCCGGCCGACGGATGCACCGCTGAACAAAAGGGACGACAACCAAAAGCTTCCGGATGAAATCAAACATGTCAAGTTTTCTAGTGTCTCATGGACCCCTGACTCCCAGGGTTTCTTTTATCAGGTAATGGAGGCCCATATCGAGTTTGTGTTCCCGTTTCACAAAGCCTTCCAGCGTTTCCCTGCGGCCCAGGATCAACCATCAACCAATGGTATCAATACGGGTGCGGATGAGAATGCTATGGTCTACTATCATAAAATTGGCACGGATCAGTGTAAGTCGGGATCTTCACTATCGAATCAATGCCATCTCATCTACATATAGCCGATGATATTCTTGTCCACAAGGACAAGGATCACCCGACGTGGATGTTTGGAATTACCGTAACCGAGGACGAGAAATACCTCGTTTTGTACACCTCAAGGGACACTTCACGGGTGGGGTATCTCTTCTCGGATCGCATGAGAATAATGACCTTACTTTCTGATAGAAAAACTTAATCTGGATTGCCGATCTCAAGAAGGCGAAATTTGGGGAATCCATTCTATGGCAGAAACTTTTCGATTCCTTCGATGCCGAATATACATAGTAAGCTTCTATATCGTCGATCAACAAAGGCATGCTCTGATCACTATTGGTTGTTCTAGTGTCACCAATGATGGACCGATCTTCTATTTCCAAACCAACGAGGATGCTTCGCAACGCAAACTTATTTCAGTTGATGTTTCCGCCGATGCGGTCTCACCCTCAATTGTGATTCCAGAGCGGAAGGATGCCCTTCTTTGCGACGTGACTCGGGTCAATAAGGACCACTTTGTTGTCCAATATAAACGCAACGTATGTTCCTTTCATACTATCTTCCTTTTCCCTCCTTCCTCAAAAATCTGTTTCCAGGTGAAAGACGAAATCTATATTTGTGATAATAATGGCCGAGAGCTTGAGCGTTTATACTCGGACTTTGTGGGTACGATGTCTGCTCACTGTAGAGATACCCACTCCTGGCTCTTTGTGACAATGAGTGGCTTCAACACCCCCGGAACGATAGCATACTATGACTTCAAACGACCTGAAGGTCAACGTCTTACTCCGTTCCGTCAAACTAAGGTCAAGGGGCTCAATCCGGATGATTTCGAGACTCGTCAGGTATGACTCGATTTTTTTACTGTCCAGGTTATCATTGACTGGTCTCAGGTTTGGTATCCGAGCAAGGATGGCACTCAAATCCCTATGTTCATTGTTCGTCACAAATCCACTCCTTTCGATGGCACGGCGCCTTGTCTCCAGTATGGTGAGAAATTGTCTAAAGTCGTGGCCGTGCTATATCTGATGTACGCATAGGCTATGGGGGCTTTAATATCTCGATAGATCCCTTCTTCAGTCCGATGTTCCTCACTTTTATCCAAATATATCGTGGGGTGATTGCTGTACCAAACATACGAGGCGGTAACGAATTCGGTGAAGACTGGCATCTAGGCGGCAGTTTAAAGAACAAAGTACGCTTTTGTTTTTGTTTTACATTCGGGAGATTAACTTTTTCAACCAATAGAAAAACTGCTTCGATGATTTTATCGGTGCCACGTCAGTACATCAATAACATAATCTGCTGACTACTCACTCGCTCGTGCATTCTTAGTGAATATCTTGTGAAGAATAAATATGCCGGCGCGGGGAAGGTCGCCATTAACGGAGGCTCTAATGGAGGTAAGAGCACTAACGTCGCACTCTCATAACTAATCAAACAAATTCTTGTATGGCTTGTAGGCCTCCTTGTTGCTGCTTGTGTGAATCGTGCACCGGAGGGTACGTTCGGTGCGGCAGTGGCGGAAGTGGGCGTTCTTGATCTGCTGAAGGTAACTACGCTTCGACATCATCACGACTAATATTGAACTCATTGATGCTATCATTAGTTCCATAAATTTACGATCGGTAAGCATCAAACTCGAGCGCGTAAGAAAGAGTACCCTCAAATTTTTCACGATATTTAGGGAAAGCCTGGACAAGTGATTATGGAAATCCTGATGACCCCAATGACTTTGACTTTATCTATCCCATATCTCCGCTTCACAACATCCCAGACCGTGTATTGCCGCCCTTTATCCTCTTAACCGCAGACCGTATGTTTCCCATGCTGGACTTGTGAGAAGTGAGATTTCTCACCTTCAAACCTTTCAGATGACGATCGTGTGGTGCCCTTGCATTCATTCAAGCACGCAGCGCAACTGCAACATATGCACTCCAACAATCCTTATCCGCTTTTACTGCGCGTCGACAAGAAGTCAGGGCATGGAGCCGGAAAGTCAGTTGAAAAAAGGTAATCGTGTTTGTTTCTTGCACCAAGGAGCCACCTCTAACTGCGGTTTTTTGCTCAGGATTCAGGAAGCAGCCGATAAATGGGGTTTCGTCGCACAGTCTATGGAGCTTGTCTGGAAGCATGAGAAGTAGTAGCAAAAAGGCCCGCGACTACTTTTTCCTTTTAGAAATTTCGCAGGATACCAAGTGGACATGCATCGACCGAGACTGTGTCACCCTTATAATCCCCTGTTGTCCAATTAGCATTAGTGATTTAGTTCTATTCTGGTGGATTTTCCGAGATTCTGGAAAGAGAATCTCACGTCGCGCTGGAATAGGCCTCCTACGTTTGAAGCGTGCGAGTTTCTAGCAAAGCGGATCGTTAAACCTTCCCCAAGAGAATACTTCGCGAGGTGAAATCTTCTCTTCTGTCCTTCTGATTGACATGAAGTATCCGGAATCCACCTTGGATTCCCAAGATATCTGGATCATGGAATTGCCGCAGGCGATATTTCTGTCTTCAGAACGCGGTTGGTCTTGGATCTGGGGACGGGAGCTTTGTGCGGATCTTTGTGTTACAGATGTCATGAACACGGAAGGGGTAGGTGGACTGACCATTGTTATTTTCAGTAACATAGAATCTGCGCAATAACATGATGGCTTCTGCATGAAAATATCCACCAATGGCTTTGAATGGCGGATGAGATGGGTGTCCGAGCCTGTTAAAAGAGTGTTTCGATTGCGTCATGCCACTACAAAAAAGTGGTGTACAGACTTACCCCTCATTTACCCCCAGGACACTACCACAACCCCCAAATCTATCATTGGCACATCCGTAAAAAACGTTTTTAATGCCCAGCTGACGAAGTGCGGCAGCACACATGATACAAGGCTCTACAGTTACGTAGAGTGTTGTCGTAGAAAGGGGGTACTGTGTCATCTTTGGAGTGAGGGATTTATCGGTGAAGATGGCATCGATGGCCTCGAGTTCAGCATGTCGGGTTGCCTGTGCGAAGTCGGATCCATTAAGCGCAGGGATTGATATTCAAAAGTCATGGTACGAATAGATTTCAGTTTGACGTCATTCAGGGGGAGGACTGTACTGACGTTTCGAAGCTCGTTGGTTCTGTTCCTTGCTCTGGATATCACTGACCCGTCTCTTACAAAAACGCAGCCTACAGGAACTTCACCGGCAGTAAGAGCTTCTTCAGCCTAATTTATGTGGATACACGATAAATGCAAAATTACTGTTAGGTGAGAGACTCACCATTGTCAAGGCTTCCCGCATCCAGTTCAAGTGTTCTTCTGAATCTGGCATTCGATTCGTACTTTGTCGAGAAGAATCAGTGGTAAAACTTGTGTGATTGACTGATCGGAGCCATATCTAAATTGATCATCACATGCTCACCTGACATACGGTATGTTGTGCGCATGTGCGGTGCTCCTGTCCAGACCGCTGTCATTCCGGCGCTCAGAAGGTCTTTCTAGCCTGCCCTAAGGAAAGTTTCTCCCAGGTTCTTAAGTTAGTGCATTATTAACATCTTGGTCGGTCTAACACCAGGTGCCATCCATTTCGAGATGCTCCTTTCAGCCCTCGTCTTCCTCTTTGGTTATTCTCTCCAATGTGTCACAGCAGATGCGCTTTCGGGTCTTTTGCAACCGCATGGCTTGCTTGTAATCACTAATAGTCGTGTATACGGTCGTCAAGCGGGTCCTCTGCCGAACGTCCCGGCAGAATGCAAATCTGGCTGCGATCCCGTCCTTGCCAAGGTGGCTGAGGTGAGCGCGACAATAGAATCGTAGGTACGGGACACTTGACAGAATTAGTCAACCCCTCAGGGCTGCTCACCGGCAGAGTGTTGTCAAGATTCTTTCGTTAATGGATATTTCGAATGCCTGACATGTGTTGGTACCGCGGAAAACATCACAGACTACGGCCCTGCACAACAAGTAGTTGACCGTGAGTTTACAATCTCCCAAAGGATTTTTTTTGTCCCTCGCTAATGCACAGTCAGAACTCACTGTTCAATGCAATACCGAAGGGTTCGAATCACCCAAACTCACACTCCCGGGTATTGACCCTAACCGAACCTTACCATCCTCTGTTCCTCCATTGCTGACGGGAACTGTACCTCCTACTGCCACTAACCAGGAGACACTCACCGCATTGCCAACCATTACCCCGGCCACTTCTCCCTCTGGAACGGCTCCGCCTGCCACCACTAGTAGTCCTTCTAGCGCTATACCGAATCACTTCTTTACCCCTCAGCTCTCACACTTGTCTGCTTATGTTGTTTGTTCTATCATTCTAGTCCACTTCGTGGGATGAGCCTGTGTGTACCAGGACTTGATGTATTTCCCGATTGTATCTCCCGGATTGTATGGATTATATCTCCCGAATAACATTGAGATTGTAATGAGACGGTGAACACACACAGAAAAAATTGAGATGACATGAGCTCCCAGTCAAACTCTTGCGGAAGGCCCCTAATGCCATATTCAATACTTACGGCTATTACTCCACAATACTCTTCTTCCATCAAGCATCGCTGTCGTCCGGGACAGGATATCAACAGATACGAGTAAATGC
This sequence comes from Agaricus bisporus var. bisporus H97, assembly GCF_000300575.1. NCBI lineage: Eukaryota > Fungi > Basidiomycota > Agaricomycetes > Agaricales > Agaricaceae > Agaricus > Agaricus bisporus. The sequence continues at coordinate 162,134 of NW_006267367.1, forward strand.
ATGATTTGTGTGTGGTGGCCCATTGGTGTTACATGTCGCAATGAATGATGATCATTTGTCTGCGGATACTTTTCTGAACAACTGAATGAGTTGGCGTAGGAAGAAATAGGTCGAGTTGAGGTCTCAACTCTGTACTCTGTATTCAGTGACTGTACCCTAGGTAATCTTTCCACCTGCTGGCATTCCATCCCTTCTCGAATTCTTCTTCGGAAAACCTCTGGACAGCCCAGGTGCGCGCCCGCCGCCGCAGGGCTATTTCATCTTCGGTAGAAAGGGATAGAGCTTCACCAAGAGCTTCGGCAAACTCTTCTATTGACTTGGCATGATAACCTGTCGGAGGGGAGGGGCAGGAATAAGTATTCTCCACAACATACATCGGTAAACATTCTCACCCGTTGGTTTCCCGTTGACAGGTACGACAATGTCTTTTAACGGACCACCAGACGCATGAGTGACGGGTATTACACCGGCAGCCTAAGACTTTGTCAAACCCTGCCAGTATATTGCAGAAACTTGAGACGCATACCATAAATTCAACAACGTTGATGCCGAAATGCTCGTCCACCATGGTACTCAGGCCTAGACTAGCCTTCGACAGCCAATGCAGCACGACCGAATATGACGCATTAACAGTAATTTCTGTTTGTTCCTGCCAAAATCATAAATCGTATGTTAGAACATATGATATATTATTGGAACGGGAGCGGGATTACCTCCACTTTGAGCTCTTTAGCTAGTTTACGCAGCTCAGCAACGCGTCGTGCATCTCCCTCATTTCGACTTCCGCCAATCAGGACAAGTTTGATCGAATTTTCAGTACCATCCCGCTTCACGTATTGAGGGTATCTACGCAACAACTCAGCAAACGCTTGGAGTTGCGCAGGGTGATCCTTCTCGGGTCTAATTTGCAGGCATTAATAGAGGAAGACTGTTGGCAAGCTTTGAAAACTAACCTGAACTGAGCAACGCTCAGAATAACGTGTTCTCTATTGTCAAGGGGAAAAATAGACATTTCCCGAGTGTCACACGGAGGGTAGACAATCCGAGCACTCGTGATTCTTTCCGATTTTTTGGGTGATATCCACGAGTTGAGAAAGTTGAATAGAACAATAGGTGGCCATAGATGAAGTGTATCTAGAAGAGTATCGTGGTGTTGTAAGATGGAATCTATGTGGTTTTTCGTCCAAGACGAATTAACCATCAGGAACGAGGCCGTGCGGAGTGATGAAGCATAATAATACATGAAAATACGATAATATCTAAACGTAACAAGAGTCAGACAGACAACACTAACAACAACAAGTGAAAATGCGTGAGCCTCACAATAATTTAATCTTGCTTAAGACTGCGGATGAAGATACGACGGATGTGTTGGTATGCCACTTTTTGCGGGATCGAACGCGGGCGAGCATGTCGGTACTGATAGTAGGGTAGTGGACGTATGCACCAACTGGAATACGACAAATAAGAGAGACTAATGGAAATGTGAATGCATAACCCATGGTATCTGTACTTACATTAATAGATAATTCAGCGTTCAGGTTTGAGAAGACATACCGATATATAGGTCAGGTATTATGACAGACATTGCTTCCCATGCAAGGTAGATAGAACCGATACTTTGCCCGAGAAGCGTAAAGAAAGGCCATTGAGAGTCCTCGACCCATTGCCTCGAATTAAGGAAGGCAAAATGGATTTTAGATGGGTCTAGTTGAATGTCGAATCTAGCCTGAAGACATATGACTTTTGAGCTATCGATAGTTGAATAAGACGCGTACCTGGACTTTGCCCAGAATGCTCTCCTTAGTAGCATCGATGTCCCCACTATACACGACACTAACTACTTCGGGCTCGTTTCTCTGCATTGCAGCGACTGCAGTCCACAATACACGTTCACCACCACCCCCAGCATTGCTATCTTACGGCCGGTATTAGTATATGCGATACGATATTTTATATTTGACTTGCCAATACGGGTGAAAGAAGCCTATCAGTTTCTTCGGTTTATTTGGTGGGATGCCGAGTTGTTGTAGAACATATCTGCGTTTGGCGTTGTTGGCTCTTCTAAATACCCATGCGTAAACTTGTAGACATAGCCAAAGAAAGACTGTAGGAGATAGGGCAGATAGTATGAGATATACCTTCATGAGTAGTGCGTGTCACGAACACGTCACAACATACTTGGACACGTCAAGATCTTGTTGAGATCCCTCGCCTTCGTCTACACTCTTGATGAAAGATCTCCAAATGTATAACATAGTGGAATGAGAATAGATATATAGAATCTCCTGTATAACAACAATAATCCTACGCGCTGTCCATTCGCAAGACTAGAAGATGAATCTAAACGAATTCATCATATTTTTTAAAGCCGAGCATCGCGAGGCATTCTCCTGAGTGCTTGACGAACGCCTAGATCACCCAACACGTCTTCCGCACCAGCAAGAACTATACGCAACGATCAGTCAACCGCGTCCGTTACCTGCAAATGCAGAACTACTTACTAGCGTCAAAGCCTGAGCTACGGTGGTACTAAAATGCGTGTACAATCCATAATCAGGTCAGCTTGTGTCGGATATCGGATTATGGAACACTGACGCTTTCCACCAATTTACCCATTCCAGTTACCGTCAATCCACGACCACCAAAGATTTGTACGGCGTCTACAGCGAGGAAGTGGTATGAGTTGATATATCGTAAAACCGTGTGTTTGAAAATCACCTTCAGCAGTCCCGCGGGCAGTGCTTGATACGAACCTGTAAGATATTAGCAGGTGGGCGGAAGGGAAAGCATAACTTGACGAGACATACTGTTTTAGTAGACCGATAGGACCCGCGAGTTTGTCGGACATTTGACTATAATTCATCTGCAAACAGGTCAGTACCAGGTCCGAAAAATTGTACCACAAAGCTAGTTGTACATTGTTCATTTGATATGTCACCGATTCAAACCAATTTTGACAACCTTCTACACGAGATATCATGCTCGCAAGCTTAGCGCGAATCACGGCTTGACTTGACAAAGGCTTGTTGAAGACGATACGCTGTGTCGTCCATCTTATGAGAAAGTTTTCAGTTATTTCCACATGCTGGCAAAGTCAAGACCTACTTCAAGCATTCCTCGACTATTTGCCGCTGCGCCGAAATGGATGTTGCACAGACCATCCAACGCTCATGATTGAAATTACTCAGAATTACAGACATTCCTTTGCCAACGGGGCCTAGGGTGTTAGCGATCGGGACACGGACTCTGTCGAAGGTGACAAATGCAGTTCCGGCAGCAGAAGAATATACAGTCTTAATAGGTTTGGTAGAAACTCCAGGACCGCGTGGTATTAACATGACAGTGAAACCGGTCTTATTCGTCCATCAGAATGAAGCAAGTAGATCTTCAATTGAACAAACGTACCTCTGTTTTGCAGCCGGTCGTAAAGTAGTCGGCAAAGGTACCGTTTGTGATCCACCTGTCATCATGCATGAGTACGGCGTACAACCAACAGATCGCATATTCATACTTCTTGGTTCCAGTAACCACCCAATAGTCACCATCCCTGACTGCAAAGGTCTGCAGACCACCAACATCACTTCCAGCAAAGGATTCACTGATGGCAAGGGCAAGGTATTTCTTCCCAGAAAGCGTCTACATCAGAAAGGTGATCAGCTTTCGAATTTGAGATTAGTAACACGAGAAGCATTACCTCAGGAACAACTTGCTTCTGAATTTCCTCGGATCCATAGTTCAACACGGGAGGTAGACCAATGACAAGACCAGCAAGCATACCGTCCACAACGGAACGGCTACACACGCGGGCCAGTTCTTGGTGTATAATGGCCTGGAGTCAAACATCAAAGCACCGTCAAGCACAAAGATACGTCGCTATACCTCATGGAAATAATCAAACTCTTCCGGCTTCACAATCCCGCCCATTAATGTACGACCTTGTAGGTGTTTACCGGGGCCAAGGCGCATAGCGATGATGTTGGCCTCACTAGTAGATGATTAGTCCCAAGTTATCATTTTATTGAGAACCACATACGCCATTTTGTCAACCACCTGCTGCGAAATCTTTTTCCCTGTCTCCTCTGCTGTTACGGCTTCGGGAGCTACAACCGCCTCAAAGAATTCTCGCATCGCCTTTTGGAATTTCCGGTGGTTCTCAGTATAATACGGGCTGAAGTAGCCATTGCTTAACCAAGTAGGCTCAGCATAAGGAACCTTGCTAAGCTCTCCGGGCTTCATCGATTTGATGGTCTCCTCCTCGCCCTGGATGGTGCCAATTTGGAGACGTTTATACTGTGGCTTAAGGAGAATTTCGTGCCGGTGTAAACTAAAGAATGCCTGTGTCGCGTCCGTTCCAGCTAACCACATTGCATGAGATATCTACCAAGAAACAAAGGCAGTAGAGTCTTACCAACAGTCTCCGCCAGCAAGACGTTTGGACCACCGGGATGAAGATCCACAAATCGCGACATGTCGTATACCTTGGTGTCGACTATAATCCACTGCAAGCCGCATCAATACGAATTCATAAAGGTGCGCATTCCGGATACGAACAAGGTCACCCTCAGTGTTATGCTATGATTTGTTACTTCAAGTTGAGTCTGTGGGACATAAAAGCCTGGAATAGCACTTACTTTTGCGACTTCATCACGAGTGAACTCTTTAAGTTGTCGTGTAGTCATTCTTTTACAAAGAGGTCAAGGGTGAAGACACTTTCAAAGTGTTTAAACCGTGTTATTAATTTAGCCCGGTCAATTAAGTTCGCGCGAATCCGATTGGCTGGAGCTAAGGTATCAAAATCAGGTGCTTCCTACCTCCACAAGCATTCCCGGAGGCTCTCTTTGCAGAATAGTCTGTGAAGTTTGGTGACTGTTCAACTTACCTTCAACAAGAAGCTTCTAAAGGCACAAGTTGGATGTTATATCATTCATTGACAGGATTCGAATTTGGGAGTTTCGTCACAAAAGACGGTCGGGATTCGAAGGCCAAATTCCGTAAACCACTATTTAACATATGTACCCTAACTCCTGAACCTCCTGAACGCTGGGGCGCTGATTGATCCCGTACATCGCTAATGATCACACCATTACTTGCTGCTATAGGACATGTCCATCATGTGGTTCACTTCTGGCCCTTTGTCAAGATCTCGACGCCAGTTTCTGTGATGCTGATAACCAATGAGCTTTTTCGTTCATCATACTCGCAATTTATTGTACATACAGGAGTGTATCTTCAAATTGAGCGCTGCGCTTGCCATCAACGGTCGTAGCAGTCCAATTATCAGGCCAATGAATATCACCCCAATTGTGCCCGAGGTTGATCATCTTGGGAAAGTAATTTTCAATAGTTCTAAGTGGCTGGCGGACAACATACTGGTTCTATCGTAAAGCACTGCAAACGCCTCTTGAGTATACTCTGTTTCTACAAGTAGTCATAAATGAACGCTCACCATCCCGGGCTTCATGGTTCCAACAGCTTTATTTTTTGCATAGTGGGGAATGTTAGGAGAGCAATGGAAGAGGTCGTTAATACCATGTCCCGTATATGTTCGGACAACAGCACATCCATTGGTTCGCGCAATCGGTTCTCTGAATTAGAAATGAGCGGCTGAATGTAATACCAAATCGAACTAGGCGGTACTAACATGACCTTTCCGATATCGCGGAACAGGGCACCTGGTTTACATATCGTGATTGCAGCGTCAAGAGCCTCCCGCGTCGTACGAATGAGCTTTTTAGATTCCTCATCAATCTCACCCACGGGATATGTTTCATTAAGGTCGCCGTGGACTCCTGTGTCGTGAATGCTTTAGCCGGGGAAGATACGCTGATAACCTCGGCACTCGCCATCGTGGTACAGTGAGATATCTAATGGCACACATCAGTCCATTTCATTCCCACTACGGAGAAAGCAAACCGACCTAAATTAACGATATCTCCCTCTTGCAATTTTCTCTGATCAGGAATACCATGACAGATGACTTCATTGACAGAGCTGAAACGCAGTCGTCGTCAACTGGACGAGCGATTCGACCAGGGCATAGACTAGTAATATGAATAACTTACGTGCAAACCGACTTGGGAAAGTTTCTATAGTTGAGCGGCGAGGGATAAGCGTTTCGTTCGATGGTAGCCTTATGCACAATCTCATCAATCTCATCGGTGGTAATACCTGGACGAATAGCAGCTGCAGCTATATCAAGAATCTCCCTACCAAGCTACGTGGTTGATGTATCAAACGTCGGAATGGCAATCAAAATAGCTTGGGTCAGACGTACTTTGCACACGGTGCGCATCTTCTCCTGCTCTGCGGAATCAAGTATACGCGGCGGTTGTCCCATTCTACGCATCTCCATTTTTGGTATCCCTATAACTATGAGAAGAAGCGATAAAGCGTGGGCGTGAATCACTGACCATCTGTCGCATAGTCAGGCCGAGGTATGTGTGCGGGGACCTCACGGGTCGGTGATAATGGATATAGAGGCCTCAGAGATCCTGTGAAGTTGAAATTTACCCAGGGATTAAATGTGTCACCTAGAGGACAAATGAAAGGTGGATGAGTGACTTCTACGACATAAGATCCATATGCGATCGTACCCGAGTTCGTGGGCAATGTGCCTGGTTTGGCTAGATCATGTAGAATCTTGTGTTTTTTCTAATACACGTTGTTGAGACAGCTTGTTACATCCAGCCGAAAGTGCGAAAAGCATACCCCTGCACATCGAATAAAGGTCGATAATTCAGATTCCACACAAAACCAACACTCACAAGCACCCTTGAAGCATTCTTGACCGCAGAAAAAAGAACCTTTAATCCCAATTCTGATTAATAAGTAGGTGGAGGGATTAAGCCGAAATAGAGCCAACTTACTTATTACAAGTTGGGCATTCTAGTCTTGAAGGCGGGTTTCCATTGGGGCAGGAGTCGCTTTGGCAGGCGACGGAAGTGGCCATCTCTCAAAGAAGAAAAAGAGGAGAGAATGATTATGTGATCGGACAGTCCAAACTTAATCAACGCTCTTAGTGCGCTCTCAGATCTCAAGCTTCAGAGGCTGGATCGCAAGGGTATAATTGAATTTATACGTTAATAACAAAAAATAAGTAAATAGTATATATTAGCGAATTGAAAAGTCTGTTTGACTAGTCTTCGAGTACCACTCTCCGAGTCGAAAAGTGGAAATTTGTACGGAGTACCCATCGGAAGCACATATATGATATTGGTTTTGAATATTCTCTTAAAGCTGCAAGATAGGTTAGTCACAATCTGCGCGAATGAAAGCAAACGTACCCTGAACAAGAATCCTAACTACGGAAACAATCAGGTCTTATTATACAAATTTCGCAGACCTAGCAATCAGGACTTACATCCTCAGGTGTCAACCTACCCATGGCTGAGTCGTCAGCGGATAGAGTTGCGTTAACCATGGCGCTCTTTTTCTCTTGAAGCTGGCTATGGTGTCATGACTTATTCTTAGAAAGTACATTGAGATGACTCACTTGGACGATACGACTTTCGATGCTATCTTCGACGACCAACTTGATAGCCTGTACAGGCCTACGCTGGCCAAGACGGTGAATTCGATCCATCGCCTCTACAGATACCGCTCGGTCAAACAAGAAATGATTCCATTCGTTAAGAAACTCACGGTATTCAACCTAAATATTTCCACGTCAGTATGGGTATAAAGCTGCGTGTCTGGGACTTACAGCAGGGTTCCACCAACTGTCCATCAGATAAACGCGCGAAGCCTCTGTAAGGTTGAGGGCAACACCACCAGCCTTCAAACTAACAAGGAAGACTGTTACTTCGACATGATTCACTAGAGAAAAAGTTGACCTAATCGTGGGGAAAAATCAAAAACAACTGCGCACTGAAGTGTTTGATAGTGGCGTCTCGAGCCTGAGGTGACATAGTACCTTCCAACCGACAAACCTAGAAAGAGTGATGAGTGAATGAAGTAAGTAAAACTAAAACGGTTACTCACGGTGAAACCAGATTTCTGCAGTCTGTACGCAATTAGATCAAGGAAGTTGACAAACTGGCTGAACACAATAGACTTCGTGGTTGCGTCCTTGAGTCTCAAATTGGTTAGCTCCTCAATGAGTGCCTCAATCTTTGTAGAAGATCGCCAAGTGTCAAGGTCTAGTCTGCCCAACATGCCTTGCCTAGCTTTCTGCACATTCTCATCAAGTTCGAGGGCAGGACCTTCTAAGTCAATGGTGAGAGCAACATGACAAACTGGGCATTCGGGCTAAACAAAAAAAGAACGGTGTTAGATTTCTAAGAGAGAAAAAACAAGGTACATGCCTGATACTCGAATGAGGATAACAAATACTGCCGGATGCATTCTCGATCAAAGATATGGTGACACTTCGACTGGATGGCATCTTCAGCAAGTTCATTGCAGATGCGGCAAATCGTCCCTTCAGCCTCAATAGGAACGAATTTGGTTGAATTGGTTTTGCTGCGAAGTACGAGATCAGGATGACACGCCATCTGTCGCATCCTCGTCAACCTATAAGTCTAATGAGCTTTCAAGTCCTGATTCACCAATTCACTAGCTTACAGGCTGAAGATATTGGAATAGTCTGAGAGTAAAGATGGTCAGCACTAGCGATAGAATGGAACCATTAGTACGCACTGTTGAGTACGGTTCCATGATCAAGATAAGTACTAAACTGCCTCTTGGCATCGGAGAATAGAGACAGATACAGCTCTTTCTCTTCGGGGCTGAAATAGTCTCGGCGAACAATGACAGTTCGAGGCGGCAACCCAAGATCGTCTGCGCGTTGCAGCTGAAATCCATGACCAAAAATGAGACACCATGGATTTTGTAACCGATCAAGGCGAAGATGCTGACCTTTGTTCGACGAAGCATCATCCTATCCAGCAGGATCTTCAACTTCTTGAACGCAGCCTTACCGGGACCGGTCATTCCATTCTTTTGGATGGGTGTCAAGATCTCGTTATTCCAGAAACACGTCTAGAACATGGTTAACAAGTGGTAGGAGGTAATCGAATGGTCCTGCGTACATGCTGCATAGGTGTATGACCACACTCTATGACGAAATTAATCATCTGCATTATTAGTTTGAACACGAGAAGACTCACCATCACAACCACTCTTGTTGCTAAACTTCCAATGCAACGACTTACAATCACAAGCCTTACCTGACGCCATGTCAGCCATAAAGTGATAGAGGTCACAGACTTGACTCACAGAAATAATACGCAAATGGATCACCGCCCAAGAATCTGATCAAACTGTACAATTCGCCAACTCTGTTCTGTAGCGGCGTTCCAGATAAACACCACTTGTACTCGCTCCTGAGCTCAAATGCGGCTTTCGCCGTGTTAGTCGATCGTTCTTTTATGTTGTGTGCTTCGTCCAGCTAAGGTTGAATATATCAGTAACCAAGAAGTTGTGATAAAACGAGACCGACAATTATCCGATTCCATTTGACTTGGTGGATAGGAGATTTCTCCTTGATCATAACACCTTTGCGCTTGAAACCAGATTCTTGCTTACGGAAACAGCTAATGCATCATGAGCAAGGCGCAGCGAGGGAATCATTCGAGAAGGAACCAGACCTCTCCATAACGGCATATGTGGTCAATACCTAACGGAGGTCAATCTCTCATTCGGATGGGGTCATAGCATGTACATACCACATCATATTTCTTGAGTTCTTTTGTGCTTGTCAAACGCGAGCCACCGTGCCATACTAAAACCTTCAAACCATCCGAATGCGCTTCGATTTCATTCCTCCATTGCATGATGGCAACAGTAGGCCTAAATTTGTATCACATCGGAAACTTGCTAAATTTTAAACTGGAGCAGGGCTTACGCAATAACAAGATTTGGTCGTTGGTTGTCCGTTACCATGAGAGCAATAATCTGGATAGTTTTACCCATACTGTAGTGATGATTAGAGAAGCAGAGCCTGGCGATTTATAATTAGCTCACCCCATTTCATCCTAAAATAACATTTTTTATTTAACGTTCGTTGAAAGCTCGGAAGGGAGAAAGACAAACCGCAAGCATACCACCACGCCACTCCGTTTTCTCCTGCCGGCGCATCCAGTATAAACTCTCCTGCTGGAATGGCAGTAAAGTAAGCTTCAAGTTTTTGGGTTGCTCTGCCCGAACAGGAGCTATGATGGGAATATTGGCTTCAACGTCGCCCCAAACCGTCTTGAGGTCGGGATGGAATTTATAGAGGGCTACTGTAGACCTTTCAGCCTAAGATATGGTTAAGAACAAACCTGAAGAGACAGAACACAGAAACATACATAAGTCAGATTTCGACCTAGCTTCATAGCGAGCGCTTTCTGTTCCTTCCTGAGCTCTCTTCTTTCTGCGAGGTATTGCTTCCTGTTTTCTTTCATCTCTTTAAAAGTCATGTGCACAGTTTTGGCACTTGGTTTCACCGCTTTCTTCTGTAAGAGTGGCGCTTCCTCTGATTCCGAGCCGGAAGAAGATACCACACTCTCAGACAAGGAATACACTACATTCTCGTCCTCACTATCCGAATCGGCAGCGGCACTTATGGCGCGCGTCAGTGCTTTCTGAGAACGTACAATCCTTTTTTCAGCAGCAGCAGCACGCGAAACCGCAGCAGCGCTTGGACGAGGCGCGCGGGCGGATGAAGTACTTGCGTTATTTTGACGAGCATCTTGCAAAGAAAGTTGAACTGCGGCATCCACCATAATTTCTTCATCTTCTGTGTCGTCTTCCTCAGAAGCCACAAATTCGGAGCCACTTGTACCTGAGGATTCCTGAAACTCATTACCACTCTCAGGCTCAGACTCTGGAGTAACAGCTCTCGCTTTGCCTTTGCCTTTAGCTTCAGACGAAGCGGAGGTATTATTCTATATAACTCGTTAATGTACTGCAATTGTCGCAGCGCGATGCAATTCTGACCTTGGCCGCTTCCTGTTTGACCTCGATAGAGATATATGCAAGGTTGGTAATCATCCGGCGTTTTGGAGCAGGCTCTTCAGAATTAAGGTTGTTTGACATATTCAGAACGCGTTTTCGGCTTCTGGTGAGCCTACTTTCCGGAAGTAAGTCCTTTTTGTCGAGCGTGTTGCCTTCAACGTCAGAGGTTGCAGGGGTGTCCAACGTGTCTGGCGTGTTAATTGGACTGAACACTGGAGTGGCAGTCGTTGTTGGTGTATTGCTTGTGACATCCACAGAACGAACCGCCGCTCTACGCACACCTTTACCCTTGGTTCTGGGCATGCTGTAGTGCGATGAAGTTGGGAGAGAAAACTTTTGGAAACAACTCACAAAAGAGCGTGACAATGCTAATTAGTGTGACATTGTGACTGATGGCGCATGACGCGGACGGCGGCACCGAGCTGCGAGTGAGCCATAAGTATCCTTTTGGGTCCTGGTTATCATGCCATCCCTATCGCTATCCTGCCTGGTTTGGGAAACAACATGGTTATGTTCTAACCGCTGAACATGTAAATAATAAAGAAGCATTATGTATAGCATTCATTAAAAAGGCTCTAATCCAAGTAATCCCTGACATGCACCTTCGATGTCTACAATCTGGGTAATTATCCGTCAGAAGCCATGTCAATTAATGCAAAAAGTATAAGTATGTTGCATACCTCTTTCGGTGCTGATGCGGTTAAAATTACAGGGTCATTCGGACCTACTAATATCTCATCTTCTATCCGGATTCCTAGATTATGATACTGTTTTGGGAATTGAGGTGCCGGGGGCACATAGATACCAGGTTCGATCGTGACCACCATTCCAGCCTTCAATCTGGGTCGGAGCTTCAATGACAAGTATAGGAAGTTAATTGTGAAAGACAAACCTGTTACCCCGGCTCATGTTGAATGACTCGTGGAGATCTATGACCGATGAGCTCAAATATTAACCAAAAGTGTTAACTAAGAACTCACCGATACCAATTGGATGGCTGAGGAAGTGGGGGTACAACACTCTTTCGAGGTCAGAATCATTTTTCGATTCGAAATTGAAGCCGAGTTTCGTGAGCTCTTCTCTCAAGCGACTACATGACTTTCTATGAAGTTCATGTAATGTATAACCACCAGCTTCGGTACAGTCTGTTATAAGCTCCCGTTGCACTGTCAAGACAGCGCTGTATAATTCTGCTTGTGCGGTTGTAAATTTTCCGGATACGGGGAAGGTGCGTGCTGAGGAAATATGAGATAAGCGACCTTGAAAGGTTCGAACAAATAGGCTGACTGATATCTGAAGCATAACCACTAGACCAGATGAGCTTCCAACAATGATGAAGGCTTGGTGATAGCTCACTTATACTCGCATCCAGCGTCCATTAATGTTAGTTCTCCATCTTGTAATAGGTGGTTATTGTCTGTATAATGAATGATCAGGGCATTGGGACTAGAGGACATGACTGAGAAACCTGAAAGGCAAATCGTACTGATATACACCTACCCCGATGCGACTACCGGTACATACGCAGGTCGTTGAGCCCCCTGTAATGCACACAGATACTCGAAATGTGCAGCAAGAGCAGATTCTGACAACCCTGGCCGTGAAAAGAGCATAGTCTGGTTTCATGCGTTAATTTCCACGTGAAGCGACAGCTTGAACGAGTACTTTACCTTTGCATGGGCTCTTCCACTGATAGTCCCTGCTTCATGCATGAGATCTTGTTCAGCAGGGCTTTTAATCGCTCTTAGTGGTGCCAGTTCCGATGCCAATGATTTCCGTTTGAAATTGGATACGTTGGTAAGAGCGTCGTCAATGTCCGATCGCGCAGGTCCCGAAAGATACCGTAAGAAAGATTTCGTAGATGATTGTCGCATTGATTGGGCATCTTTCTGTGGAAGGTCAATATAGACAGTTGAAGCCCTGGAAACTGCAGATTTGAAAGCAGACGCGAATGAAGCAATACGTTCTGATACGTCGGCGCCGAATATGGTTGCAGCATCAGCTAATGACGTCCTGAGCGAGATATAGTTCAAAAAGAAATTAAAGTGAATCAACGTGTCGACGTACTTTGGGCCATCCCATCTCTCCTTTGCAGAATCTTTGCCTGAACAAAAGAGGGTCATTTTGTAACCTTTCGGGGATGAGTCTTTCTCTGTGTTTGGAGTGTGTGATAAGTATATGAATGACTGTATCAAGAAGTTTTACCGCTCACCCAGAAGGAGGGCTGAATCAGGCTCAGCAAAGCCTGTTAGGTACCAAAAATCGGAGTTTTGGCGATATTTATAACTTGGGTAAAATTTGTCGAGTCTCGCTGAACTAGCGTCAAGGATATAACTCACAATATATCTGACAAGAAACTAACAGGTCAGGTAAGCTGCACAGTAAGCAGCGGGGGTTGCACGTACTATTGCTCATCATCTTAATTGGCGCAGCCACCGACACGACGAGACTGTTCTTGGGCAAAGAGTCCATCAGACGCTTTCGTCTCTGCTCATACTCATCCGCTTTTATGCCCGGGGTTAAATCATGCTGCTTAACTGGTGCAAATAAATACCGAGTGAGTACTTTGCGTTGCAAGATGCCAGTTGAATATGTATCCTACTGAGGTGGGGATGAGAATGGAAGAGAGGCTGTCCATATGCTCCAGGCTTGGTCACAGAAGCAAGCGAGCGACAATAAACTCTACCAGGGCGTTTAGGGAGTGTCTGGGGCGACAATAGTCTGCGTCGTAGCAAACCAGCGACCATGAGTGGGGAAGAGCCAAGGACGGAAAGAAGAGCAAGAACCCTAACCTTAATTTGGGTTCTGATTCTGACTGCTTCGCTCCTGCCAGGCTGGTTCATTCATGCTTTATGGCTAACAAATGTTCCACAAGACGTTCAGACTTGTCCTGCAACTGCGATGTCTACCTTTGAACCCACTAGAACTATTCTCGCTCCTCGCCGCGATGCCCCCGTCAACTCGTTCTCTATCGCAAATCCTGGTGCATCTACAAGTGGAGGTGTCGTCTACACTTCCATGCCTCACGAGACTCTTTCTTCGCGAGGAAAATTTGCAGTCTCTGTCTATGCATACGTCGGAATAGCCTTCCTAATTGCGACATTCCTCTTCGCGTTGGGTTATGCGTTCTTCAAAGTCCGTCGGGATAGGGGAAAGCGCAACTATGACCTTGATAGCGGTCTCGATGACGCTGACCATCATACTCGCTACGTAGGTCCTATATCACATGGCCCTACCTCCTAGTTCATATCTGAGCTAGGTCTCCAAAAGCGCCCGCCTGAAATGCACTCAACTCGGCAAACTCAATATGGAACTCGCGCATGACGTCAAGAAGAAACAAGCCAAAGCCTCGAAGGCCGGACGTCAGTCAACCCTGGAAGTACCTTCTCTCGAACCGTCGCATACGCTGAAACGATCCGGATCTGCTCACACTTTGTCGAACCCTGTTAAACGCGTCAGCTGGGCTTCATCTACCTCAACGGTTCGCGATAGTAAAGATTTGCGTCCAGGGAGCTCGGTCAAACCCATTCATACTCCGGAAAACGGCGCCGCAGATTCATATTCTCAGAAGGTTGCTCCAATATCTCCTTTACCTCGAGTTCAGGACTCTCGTGCACGCGTCAACGTCTCGCATCTTTCTGACCCTCGTGCACTGCAGAGACAAGAGTTAGTCGGAACAGCCTCGCCAGATATATGCCAGGACTGGTCTACGCCTGATAGAGCAGGAGAGGGCGACGGAATGCAGCAATTTTTGGCTCCCACCCGGCCTGCTCGCCGATAGGCTGAGAGATGGATGTTCTTGATTGTTTTAGTATCTTTGCAAATATTATTCCTAGCTTCATAGTTGCCCTCCGGTTTGGCCTCCGTGATCAACTGATCAATGACAGAGTCTCCTCCGCATTGTATCTGTTCAACTCCGCCCCCATGCAGAGCATCATGCTTCAAGAATCAGTCATGCCCCATGAAACGAGCGACCTATGCTGAAGAACCTGTACTTCACAGGGGAAGCATCGTCAAAGCTCTCGGCGGCAATCGTGTTTTCCACATTATACCCAAATTGCTTGTTCTTTTGTTTGTCAATCGCGTCCGCTGTCCAAACGATGACGAACATTCTGTGTTCCATCAACTCAAATTTCGAAATCATTTAGCGAGGTAATGACATGATTTTAGACTTAGAGTGGAAAAGATCAGTTTGCCGACATTACATGAGAAGATGTGAGCGATATCCGAAGAGGTCTGCCACTGGGATTGAGTAATGAGGTGCAATTCCGAGGAAATCACTTGGGATTCAGTGGATTCCAGGATTCTTGAAAGGATTCGCGCTCAGGGAATCATTACATGTGTATCGCAATCACTTATTACCAATGATGGCCTCGGTCCCTGACCCTGACGATCCCGCGCGAGTACCAACGATAGTAGTCGGTACTCAACATTTACTGGTAAGCTTGATGGGTAAAGAAAGCGCTCGCGAGAGCGAACGTGGATCCTCAACAGCAAACAAATTATTACAAAACTCCACACACCCACAAGCCATGCGTCCACACTGTCTTCCGCCCAATCATTTACAGCGACCCCAAGTGAATTTCCATCTAGATGCTTTCTGTCATTCCCGCATGGAGTTCAAAGTCTTTTCATTTAAGGAAGTGATGGGCTAATTAGGCAATTCCCTGGATTCTCCACATCCCAAATCGATGGCAGTGATCTTCAGTGAGTCTCGACCTATCATTGATGGACATCACGGCGGTTCTCTTGGTATTCCGTTCATTAAATATCCGACCTCGTGACAAGAGCCGAGGTCGAAACTCTTTTTACGCGACGAACAATTGAATTGTTGGTTCTCTGCTCATGCAAAAACGTGGCACGCAAACACCAATCAACGATTCCATTTATCAAATCAAACAGTCAAAACTAGTGTGCGACAACTTTCGCCGATGCCGCTCTCATTTCTAGTCCTAGGATACGCCGCATGCCAAATCTTCCCATAGAAAGATTAAATTACTCGTAGAGTGCTAACCGAGTGAGGGAGGCTTTAATGATTCAATGGTTCATCGCCAACATTCGTCCCTTCAAGGCCCTTGAGAACAATCTCACGACGTAGCCACTTCTCCGGAGGAGTGAAGTACCAACTCAAAATACCGAATAAGGTTACGCTTCCAAAGATCACACACGCCTATGTACCTCATTTCAATGATGTCAGGTATGAAGGATCGCTACAAGTACTCACAAAATTGAATGATTCCGGAGTGGTCGGGAAGTAAAACGGGGAAAGCATGACCTAGAGTGATACGTCAGGCAAGAGCGAATTGTTAGGGCGTTAATTATACTTACGGCTACAACAAGGCCATTGAACAAGGCGGCAACAAGATAACACAACCTCCTGTACTTTCCGAGGAAAAAGTACGATTGCTTGAAGTTGTTCGGCGTCATCGTAAGGCGGAGTAAAGCAATGAGCCCGTAGGCCGCGATGGTCGGCACACCGCCAGCGGAGACAAGGGAGAAAAATGCTACTTGACTGGGTAGAATTGTGCACAGAATGGCTGCACCGAAGATATACATCACAGTCACTGCATGTTTCGGTTGTCGTGCTTCATCAACCTGCCCTATCCACCCAGACAATGGTAGAACACCATCTCGGGCAACAGCGAACACAAGTCGTGATGCTGCAACAATAGCAACACTCGTGTTCTGATTGATCAGGGTCAGCCCAACTGATGGCTACTTCGCCGAGGAGAAATAACACACTAGAATCAACCCAATAGTCGCCAACACAGTCATGAAAGTAGCTCCACCCCTTCCGAGCGCCAGAGAGTAAAGCAGAACGAAAGGCTGCGGCGCTTGCAGCGAAAATAACACATCAAGGTCCGGAGTGCAGAATAAGAACAAAATAATAGTGACAAAACTGAACAGTCCAGTGGTCACGGCACTCATGAGAATACCTTTCCCTGCAACAATCCTAACGGTACATAGATGTCGTTCAAACCGATTTGCTCCTAGGGTCCATGGCAATAATGCTTACCTGGCATTTTTAGTTTCTTCCGCGATATGCCCGGACGCATCAAAACCCGTCAGCGATCCGGCTGTGAATAAGCTGATGAGATGTTCTATCAATCTAAATCCTGCTCGCGTGAAAATGATGTCACTTACATCGACAAAAGCCAGTTCCATCCCGCAGGAGCCCCAGTGCCGTTATCTAAACGCGTATGCATGAGTACCACTGATGACCAAGCGTAAACCTATAACTGACATGTCATAGTGAAGACTTCTTTTGCGGGGCGGAAACCATAAGTTCTCGAAACTCCTATCGGGAGCCAGATGAGGCAGAGCAAAAAGTCGAGCATCATCACTCCAATCGAGAATTTGAACACCAGGGAGTAGAACCGAGGCGGAAGATAATTGATTAAGATGGCGAGGATAAGAAGGCCTTCCGAAATGGCCCAGATGAAAGCCCGCCATTTGATGTTTGCTGTGTCAATGCCTCCAGGAAAATCTACTTCCCATATAGCCAGGAGAGAAACCAAATAATTAGCCGTGGTCTAAAAATGTCACCGTGTTACCTGAAAGTTCTGAGGTGGGTCAAGATGACTCACCTGGCAATTTCCAGCAACAAAGGTCATCCAGGCAGTTGTA
This sequence comes from Agaricus bisporus var. bisporus H97, assembly GCF_000300575.1. Taxonomy (NCBI): domain Eukaryota; kingdom Fungi; phylum Basidiomycota; class Agaricomycetes; order Agaricales; family Agaricaceae; genus Agaricus; species Agaricus bisporus. The sequence continues at coordinate 179,702 of NW_006267367.1, forward strand.
GACCACCAGGCAACGATAAAGCCGAAAAAGCGGGCAAATCTGGGTCCAGCGCTCTCAGCAGCCCATATATATATAGAACCACTTAAAGGGAGTGCAGAACAAACTTCCGCAAGAATGGCGGCCGTGACCGTCATGAAAATGAAAGTAAAAACGTAAGAAGACCTATCGAATCATCGGGATATTGTTTCGAGGAGTGAGGACTTTGGGCATACCATATCGCAGCAGGGCCTCCAGCGAGCAAGCCAATAAAAAGAGCAGTCCTATCATCATATTTCAGCGTGATTCGTACGTATCATTCGGACTAAACACACCTGACACCTCCAATAAAGTTTAAAGCGCAGAAACTGGCAGCAAAACTTTCGACAATGTGCCAGCTACGATGCAATTGCTATCGCGAAAAGATAAATCAAGTATTCGACATGCCATTAACAAAAGTACTTGCTTGACTATAGCCTAGGTTTTGCTGGATAAAAAAAGATTTAATGTCAGTAATTAAATCAAGGGTTCCCCAAATGGGGAGAAACGGCGACACTGGAGGCTTCCCTACGCAGGTATGAGCGCTGATCAGGTTCAAGCGGTATAATCTCAATCCCCAATCATCCACTTTCCAATACTACAAGACTATATAGTCTAGGTAGATATTTGAAAAAGTATTGGATGAATAGGAGGATACCCGCAGCCTATCCAGTTGTTCACCAATGATGAACACTACCATACCACCGCCCAAGGTTTGCGCACGATGCCACCAGGGTTTTTCATCGCCAAAAAAGGGCGTTCACCAATTGCTGTTCATCTGCGTCGTTCACGATTTTTTCGTCATCGTGAGAGCTGAACTTGTAGTCGGTCGACATGATTCGAGCTTGAGCGAAGGAAAAAAAGAGTGAAAGGGAAAAGCAAGCAAGGTGCTTGGGAAAATCTTCAAATTGTGGGAATGAGATACATGCTGCTTAGTAAAAACCTGATCGCCGATATAGCCGTCTGATCACATCTTTGACAAGAATCTGAAGAAAAACGCCTTCAGGGGATTCCAAAGCGCTGTTTAAACAGTGAGGAAGAGATAAAATGTAAGAATAGAGTACGCAAACATACCTGCTTGAGGGCACGAATAAGTAGCCAATCTTCACTGGTGGCATCTTTCCTGAAAGTGTCCTGTGTTAAAAATAAGCCAAGGCAGATGATCAGAATGAGCCGGTATATGTATATGCTTCTACCTTTAAAACGTCGATACTCTGGCGCGTGACATGACTCAGTAGTTCATCTTTTTCATCGAAGTGGCGGCCGAACATTTTTGCTGATTGGTAGACCGCATGCTCGATTTTGACAGCAACACCTCCACCAGCTTGGGACTTCTTGATCAACTGTTTTATTTTAGCAAAGTTCTGAGGCTATGGAGTAATAAGAACTCGTACCTCGTGGTTCTTGTGGTTGATTTCGAGGGACGTGCTAGGTATGATGTCAGTATTCGAGTCATGAAGAGGAGAGATTACCAAAAAAGCTTACATTTTTCCAAGGTCTATAATCTCCTTTTGTCCATTTGTTGGATTGATTTTGACCACCGCCAAAGGTGTACCGACGCGTAAAGTACCGTCGAGAATATCAACACCGACGATGATGGGATCTCGCTTACAGAACGTTGCAATAATCTTCAGTCGGCAAGGCCATACAGCCTGGGGGGCAGCATCTCGTCGCTTAGCTTCAACTATTTCTTGATTGTATGCGGTAAAGGCATCGAACAAGTGATATATGATATCCGCTGTGGCAAAAGGTTTATCGTCAGTGGATTTGAACTTGAGCTGAAGCAGGTCATACCTTTGAATAAACGGATGCCCATTTCCTCTGCCATTCTGTCGGCATCCCTGTCGACGGTGACATCGAAACAGAGGATACACGCGAGTTCTTTGGCCTTTTCCAACATCGGCGAAGCACGCATGACATCACGCTTATGTACTGGGCCAATGTTGATACCAGAAACTGGAATTTTACTGGCTTTCAGGAAATCTAGGAGGGCCTCTAAAGAACCTAGAGTAGATGCCTGAACGCAGACACCACGACCTGACTTATCGATGCTGTTGAGCAGTGATGTCAGATCAGACATCACTTCCTCTTTCAAATCATCTTCGTCATCATCGGGTCCAACGACGAGTAACCGCGATCCGGCAATAGCTTTGTCGAGATCGGGCGCCACTAGCTTGACACCCAAAGCCGCCTTCACTTGTTTGTGATGGACATAAGCAGACTAAGAGGGAGGTACACCACTAAGCAAGTAGATGCAGGGTTGTAGAGTTGATCCTTACCTTGATACGAAGCTCCCTTAGAGGTTGCGGCGTGAGCAAAGCTCTGACCTGGGTGACGATTGGCCCGTTAAGACCACAAACCACGATCCTTTCTCCCTCACGAAGGATACCATTCGATAATACTATGTCAATTGTAGTACCCAAACCTTCAATGACTTTGACTTCAAGCACAGTACACTCCAACTCTGCGAGGTACATGAGTCGATCGCTCATGCGTTGTTGAGTGAGGTTGACGAGTAGGTTGATCATGTCTGGAACACCCTCTCCCGTGACGGCAGAAGTTGGAACAAGGGACACGTTGCGAGCGAAATTCTTGTTCTCATAGTAGAGGCAAGCGTTAAGACCCTCTTCTGCGAAAGCTAAAATCGTTTTTGCTACTCGATCCTCAAATTCTCTTTGAACTTGCCGTTTTTGTTTGGCGAGTGAATCGCGGAACGCATTGTCAGGTGTCGCCTCCCAGTCGTACATACGATCGATCTACAAAATGTACCGAACCATCATTGATCGCAAGCCCCAGTTGGTTGTAAAATAAAACACACACCTTATTTAAGGCTACTATGAATGGGGTTTTGCGATCACGCAATAACCGCAAGGACTCTAGGGTCTGTGCTTCAAGGCCATGCATGATATCTACAACGAGAATGGCAATGTTGCATAAAGAACTTCCGCGGGAACGTAAATTTGTGAAGGATTCGTGTCCGGGTGTATCAATGATGAGCAGACCAGGAATTTTATACTCTTGGGAACCATCCTAACTAGGACGTTGACCATTGAATACATTTGCAAAGGCTGACTTCTTACCTTGTTCATGACCGCCGTTTTCTCTTTGATGGCTTCGACAGGGAAGTATGTTGCACCGATCTGTTGTGTGATACCTCCTGCTTCACCTTCTTGGACGTTGGTTTGACGAATCTGATTGATGTAAGCGAAGAGGACTGATGTTTGAACTGTGAATGAAATACACCTTATCCAAAAGCTTTGTTTTCCCGGTGTCGACGTGCCCAAGAATGCAGCAAATTGGACTGCGGAGATCATCTTTGTTACGAGCTGCAAGGGCAGCTTCGTGAGCTTTAGCACGCCGCTCTGTAGCTTCTGCCTTTTTCTGAGCAGCTAATCTCTGGACAGCAGTGAGTTCTTCATCTGAGGATTCTGTAGAATCCTCTTCAGAACTCGAGTCTTCCGTTGAATCCGATTCATCCTCAGATTCAGATGAGGTCTCTTCAGTTTTCGAGGGTTCTGGTGAAGTCATTTTCGCCTTCGTTTCCTTGACCTTTGTTTCTTTGGCCTTTATTTCTTTGGCATTTTTCTGAGTCGGGGTTGTCTTGGCCGTTGGCTCGCCATTGACAGTTGGTTTAGCTGGTAGATATTTGGAAGACGTTATCAAAGGTTAATGATGGTTGAATAGGTAAAGATGTATACCTTTTTCAGACGGTCCAGCATCCGCAGTATGTTTTGATGCAGAAGCTTCCTTCTCCTCATCACTCGAGGCATCCCAGGTATCCTTCACCTCTGACTGAGACTCTGGCTGCGTCCCTGAAATGCTCTTTTGTTCGTCAGCGCTATTCTCCCAATCGGATTTCACATCATCCACAACTTCAACTTTGGGTGTTTCCTGAGTGTCAGGCTCAGGGATATGCGCAGGAGATCGCGGCCGTGAGTCCGCTGCAGGAGATGATGTTTTCAGCGGCTTCTTTTTCTTGTTACCATATACTGGTTTCTTGGGTGCGCCACCACCAGATGGTTGCTGCAAACCCTCGATGTAAACCCCCGAGGCCAAAAGAGCCTCCTTGCGTCTCTCAGCCATTTGCCGTTCCTCTTTCTGTTTCTTTGTGAGAAGGCGCCCCTCTTTCTTCGCCAGTTCGCGCTTGGCCTTGGATATTTTGAGCCATAGGGTTTAGTTCGAAGATAAAACGATCGCACCTTTTCTTTTTCTTTTTTACGTTGTTTCTCTTCTTCCTTTTTCCGTGCCTCTTCCTCGGCCTGCCTCTCCTCTTCCTCAATTCGCTTGCGCTCCTCTTCCTCCCGACGCCGGGCTTCTTCCTCTATACGTTTTTTCTCGTCCATCATTGCTTTTAATGCACTTATACCAGTAGTCTTCTTCTTTCCGGCTGCAGGTACAGGTACCTCCTCATCCTTCTTGGGCTTTTTCTTCTTCTTCTTCTTGTCTTTCGATGTAGTACCTGTCGCCGCCTCTTCACCATCATCATCATCATTACCTTCGTCGTTCCCATCATTTTTTGTAGCCACAGGTGTCTCTGCTGCCGGCACTTGCGAATCGGGCGGCTCATCGGCTGCTGCGGCTTTCTTTGCTGCAGCCTGTGCCTTCTTCTTAGCCTGTAGAAAAAAATTAGCCAGATTTAAAAAATCAACCAGACCGTCTCTACTGGCCTTTTCTCGTTCTTTCTTGAGTTTCTCCTTTTCCTTCTTAGAAAGGATCTTAGCACCAGAATCTAGAGTATTTTCGTCCTCATTCTCGGGCACTTCCTTCGTGGAGGCTGCTGCTGGCTCCGAAACTATAGCCTCTTCTTTCGTCGCTTCTACACATGTTGTAAAGGTGGTTGCATACAACGCTCATAATATAACTCACCTGTCTTTGGCGGGGTTTCTTCGTCCTGATCTTCCGCCGCCTTACCTTTCTTCTTAGACTTTTTGCCTTTCTTCTTTTCTGTCACCGGACCCCACTCCTCATCAGCAAGGTCTTCTGCGGTGACTTCTACGGCTTGCTTTGCGGCAGGAGGGTTGTCTCCTTCCTCCGGTATATCATCGACAGGAAGATCCACAGCATGCGCTTTGAACTTCTTCTTTTCTTTCTTCTCCTTCTTTTTATTGTTTGCCTTCAGCAGTGACTAACGCAGCCTATATAAGTCATTTTCAATAGAGAATAACGTCGGTGCGTACCATCAGTCCACCACCCCCCTCATCTTCTTCATCAAAAGCTCCAACATCCTCGGTATCAGCAAGCGATGAAAATGCAGAAAACACGCTTTTGGGCTTTGTTGAAGGGCCAATATCATCATCAGGTATGCTGGCCGGGGCAGATTCGATGGGATCCACAGTTTCGCCTGCGTTTGCCCTGGAACAAAGAGTGAGATTGACATGTGCGTGATTGGAATATTGATTCATTAACCAGTAATCATCGTCATTCTTCTTCCCTTTCTTTCCCTTGTTTTTGGGTGGCATTCCGTCTGCCTTCGTGAAGGTTAATTGGCGATGACTGAAGGGCCGAGATAGAGGAGGAGGATGAGGTCAAGGTCAAGGGTTTTGTTCTACAATTGGCATCAGTGCGAGTCACCGGCCCGAACTTGTTAATTAGCTTCCATCATCTTGACATTATGGGCCTCCTCACTATCATAAGAAAAAACAGACAGAAAGAGAAAGAAATGAGAATATTGTTTCTGCAAGTTCACCTTTTGTTTCTTCGGTTCATGCTTCAGCTTTGTTTATTGCTTCCAGTGGACTCGACAATGCAGGAAAAACGACCATCCTCAAAAAGATAAACGGTGACGATATCAAGTCCGTCAGTCCAACTCTCGGCTTCAACATCAAAACCTTCGCCCATGGAAAGTAAGCCAACCACACAGATCCCCCGCAGAATTTTCCTACTGATGCTCGCCGCTAGGTATACCCTTAATATATGTAAGCACCCATCCTGCACGCTCTTCTCCCTACCGCCACCGTCTCTTGAGGGAAATCGTAGCTTAAATTCCGCCACCTTCCAGGGGATGTTGGCGGACAACGGACCTTACGCCCGTACTGGCGAAATTATTTTGAACAGACCGATGCACTTGTGTGGGTGGTAGATTCAGGGGACAGAATGAGGATGAAGGATTGCAAAGAGGAACTGCACAGTCTTTTGACGGAGGATGTGAGTATGTTTTTTTACATTTCTACACTGCGTGAACAGCGCTCGTACCGCCCAATTCACAACGGCTATCATTTCTTGTTGACAGCGACTAGCGGGTGCCTCTTTACTTGTGTTCGCGAACAAACAAGATTTGCAAGGATCAATGACAGATGAGGAAATCCGTCAAGTGAGCCACTATTTTCTAGAGGCCGAAGATGGGCACCTAATCATATCCGTTATCCCTCGCAACCCCGCAGGCTCTCGACCTTGATTCCATCAAGAGCCACAACTGGAGAATCTGGGCGTGTAGCGCTGTTACAGGGAAAAATCTGATATCGGGTCTGGACTGGGTGGTCAACGATGTTGCAGGTCGACTATACTATAGCTCCATACCAACCAACAACCTACCATGATCATCAGCGGCAAGAAATTCCGCTTTTTGGAATATCCATTATTCTGTCCTCTCTTTTCTTCTTTGAGACTCGTTTGCATTGAACGGCCTTCCGAAAGACTAACTTCTACAATTTTTCGCAATTCTTCCGCTAAAGTTGATACTCAGCTCGCCTATCTATACCCTCGATTTCTTGGAACAATCAATTTGACTCTCAAAGCTCTGGAAAAGATACGGAACATCGCGTATGCATCCCCATCTGATAGGCTCCAATACTCGACTTTGTAATGAAGCGACCTGGAGTTCCGTTAATCTATATTGGCCGCCACATCTTCGTTGTGCACTAAACACATGAGCACCGTTATAATTTCTCTCGGAGACTGGAATCTCGGATGACGGCAAATGCTTCGCCAATTGATCCCCTTTTTTCAGGGAATAGGACATCTTGACTGCTCGTTTCTTGACCATTTCTCGGCATTCTGAATCAGCGGAAGAGGCCACAACGGTTTACGCCGTTCACTCAATGGGTGTTTTCATTTCAACAATCCTACGGTTGTGAGATCCTACGGGCTACTGTTTGCTTTGGGGTTTGGATGGCATGAGACTTAGTTGCCGGAAGGTTGGAGGACCCTTTTATCCTCACCCCAGGGCTTCCGCCAAGCCGAACTAGTCTGGGTGATCGAACTTTGTATCCATGAAGTTTCAAGGATCAGGTTAATTCGAATCCTCCTTTCGAGCGAACGCCTTCAGAGAAGACTGTAGGAACATACAGCACAGTCTTTTGAACACAGGTCATCGCTTGAAAGTGACTATTGTCCCCTATTTCAGTCATGCTGGGAATGATTTACTGGAGGACGAAGGAGACAATAGCGTTACTGATGTAGCGATCGATCCAGGTCCATATATCAATCGCCATCTGCCGCAGTCTTGTTCTATTAAATGAGAACCAACAGGACGAGTGAGCGGCAAACACGAGCAAGTGCTTCATTGTCCCCAAGTCCTCATGCATCAAGGCTGAAGGATAAGAAGATATCAACTTGCTGTCTTACCCGTGAAGGCGGTAGCTTCGTGCTGTCTGCTGTACATGTCCTTATTATGGAACTGAAACTTCCCAGTCAGAGGCGGCTTTCTGCACAACGCGCTTGATCGTTTACATTAAACGGACAACTTTTTAATCAATAAACTCCCTGCACCATTTTCGAAGTTGGGTGCTTCTTTCTATAGCTATTCCCGATGGGCATCTGGCAACCGACAAGGCGGGCAAGCAAATTCAACATCCTTCCCCAGGCTGAATATTTTGCGTTGTTCTTTTCAGCTCGTACTGTAAGTATGTTGTAAATTGTCATTGATGGATTCATGTTCTGGACCCGCTTCTCAATACGCTTTATGCCCAAAGACTTCCACGAGCTAGGCTACTTGCGTCGGTGAACTTGTAGAACAAGTCGTGACGTTGTACTTTAGTGGAGGACGTGTGGATATGACTATAGGCAATTTGTAGATAAATATTATTTTAGCCCTAGAGCGCTTATCAGGGGATAGTTGTTTATCAGGTGAAATGCCATTTCCTATTAAATCCCATCGCTCTCGTGGCGTCGCAGATGCGCCCCGCTAAAACTACAAAAAGACAGAATGTGCCAGCGGGATGAATTGTAAAGTTGCGGATCGGTACGCAGGATGCTTAATACTATTAGAGTGTGGGAGACGCCACCTTTCTTACTTGTACTAAAGGTTTTTATATACCAATGTACTGAGCTAATTTTTCTCTTGTAGAGTCTCGACTGTATCCTAACGTGGCATCGTGAACAAAACAATAATTTATCTATGATAGTTTACCTTTCTACAGTCAATCTCATTTTGAAACGCTGCACAAAAAAAGAAATCAGTATGTAGAATATTCACTTATAAAAAATATGATTATATTTTGCTTCAAACGCCTGAACGCAACATCTCTTATTTGTCTTCTCTGTCAGTCAATTTTCTTTCGTATTTCCATGTACAGTAGCTTCAACAGCTGGCATCTACCCAAGTTGTGACCGATTGTGACCGTAGACAAACTGTGACTAGATCGGAGATAGATAATTGGCAGCCTGAGCAACAAGGGTCGCCCCCAACCAGTCCGGACTTATCATCTCTATTTTTCGAGGAAGGTATAATAGTCTAAGTCCGTGGCTTTTGCGTAGGTGGTATGCTTAGCCCCGACAGTTCTTGGGGGGAACATGTGTAACCGCGGTTGATACGAAATGATATGATGGAATTGTCTGCGGAGTGGGGGCTCGATGGGTGTTGCCTTCGGTGAGTCCAAACGGGTCAACGATGATCAACCAATGGTTTGAATGGCGTTGTGAGTGGAATCTAGGTACGAGGCCAGTAATAAATACTCTCTAGCCTCGGATTGTCGGAAATTCGCTCATCATAGCCTTAGGGTGATAAACCCAGTGATATATTCAACTGTAGAATCTAACACGGACCGAGAGGAGTGCACAGTTAGAATGACGTGCTGAGAGGAATAATTGAGATTGCTACATGTCACGGTGTGGAAAGAGGTCTGTTGTATCACCCATAATATTGCTTTGACTGCGATGTAAGTGTCCAGTCCGACACGGTCTGTTAAAGTATAAATATTCTGCGGTTGATCAATCATTAGATGAACAAGGAGGAACAGAGAGGTTCTGATTCGAAAACCAGGAGATAAATTCTTAGGTGTTGAATTTAAAACACAATCAAGGAAGAGGTGGACATGTCGGTGATGTTCGTTCCGACGACGAAGCAATAGTATACGATCTATGCATCAGCGCCGTCTGAGCGTCGTCCCATCAAGTACAAGCCTGCCGCGGATATTGGAAGCAAAAGATATTACTTCAGTACAGTGTACCGTTTTCCTGACGAATCAGATAGGTGTGAGCCAATGCTAGAGTAAAACATGCATTATTGTTCGTGAATCGTTGGTGGTTGCCGCTCCAGCTTACTCCCGTGGAAACTTTGGATAAATTCTCAGGAGCGGTGCATGAAAGGGAATAAAATGTGCACACCCTTTTGGGGCACCTTCTAGGGCAACAGACGTGGTGAAGAGCTCGATGATGATTCTGGAATAGAAGGAAAGACCTTATTCAAAGGGAGGTAAAAGGTTATCTAGATCAGAGGCACCGGGATCCTCTAATCGGTTCCTATTGGGATCAGATTCGGGTTTCCCTCGGTAGAGAGGGAATCCAAAAAGTGAAATCCTGGGTTTTGATGGAAGAAAAAATAGTGGTTGGGCGTCGATCATGTCAGAACTTGGATAACTTGACCACGTGTGAAAAGGGTGCAGGCCTACTAACATGCTCTGGAATGAGGCTGCCATGGAAGCTGATGGAGACGTGTGGGTTCGTGGTGGTTCTGGGGCCTGAACGGGAGGAATCGACAGGGGAATTGAACATTGCACGGGGAGGGTTGGCGGGATTAGGATTGTATGTGGAAGGGTCCTGAGGAGGAGGAACATGTGTTGATGAGGAGAGGCCCTGGGAGAACGATCCATCTGGCAAGTACGATTTCATCTTTGCGATGCAATCTGTCGCGAATCCTCCCTTGCGGTTGTTGACTTGTACTGTTCATAACTTCCCGCCCTCTATACAGATGGTCCTTCCAGATTCACCCGTAGATTGTAAAATCTATAGATCTCGCCGTTCGTCCGTCCAATGCATATAAAGTCCTCCACTCTCCTCTGTTCATCCTCACTCCCAGTAAAACTTCTTCACCGCCTCTGCTCTTCCATCTTCTCTTCTACCAAAATGTCTGCCTCGTTCCAACAACCTTGCCTTCAATTCCCCTCCCCTTCCAAAGCTCTTCAAGCTCCCTCGCGCTTCTCTTTCTCCAATCTCAACCCCAAGACCTGGGCAGTAGTGTTCGGTATGCGCCCCCCATGCGCTCCAGGAATAGTTCCAGTTTTAACCAGCATTCTAGCCCGAAGCTCAATCTTGACTGTTCTCACCGACGCGATAGTCGTTGGCCACCTGACGATCTCCGATTCCGAAGGGACATACTATTATGGGAACTACCAAAAAGGGTGTAATGACGTCCATATCAAGATCATAAACGACAATTTCTGGCTACGCATCCTCCTGTGAGCATCCAGGCCTTTGTTTATTTTGTTATTTTGGCTAACGATTTCACGCAGATCAGGAGACTTGGGCTGTGAGTTTATAACTCATCCATCACAACAAGAGTTGGTTTAACTAAAGTTCCACACCTATATAGTCAGCGAAGCATACATGATCGGTGATATTGAAGTTTCATCACTTAAAGGTGCCATGAATGTAAGGGGATACTCTGGCTTCAATCGTCGCTCTCTGACATTATTCTCCTAGTTGTGGCTGGACAACCAGAGTGGAATGGAAGACACACTTTCTTCCACCGTGGCAAAAATCTCGTCGGCAATTTCCGGCCTCTACAACAGCTTCCTGGGTCAAACACGCTCGCAGGCACGCCTCAATGCAATTGCTAGCTATGATCAGTCAAATGAACTATTCAAGGTAAATTCGTTTCGTGTCTCTCTTACACCTTGCTTCATCCTCACATCTGCGCTTAGGCTTTCCTCAGTAACGAGATGATGTACTCCTGCGGCCTCTGGTCTGATGCAGAAGGTGGTGTTCGTGGTGATCTCGAGTATGGACCAACCCCAGGAGACTTAGAAGCTGCTCAACTACGCAAAATTCACCATGTATTGCGCCAGGCTCGTGTTAAACCTGGCCACCGAATCCTCGAATTCGGCAGCGGCTGGGGTGGTCTCGCCATCGAGGTAGGCATATATTATTACACTATCGCCAAATCTTGACGCTGACGTTCTGACTAGGCTGCTCGTCATTTTGGATGTGAAGTTGACACCCTGACGCTGTCCATTGAACAAAAAACCCTTGCGGAGGAAAGAATCAAGGCTGCCGGACTCGAAGGTCGTATTCGCGTACACCTCCTTGACTATCGTGAAATTCCCGCGGAATTTGAAAAGGCTTTCGATGCTTTTGTTTCCATTGAAATGATTGAGGTTTGTTATTACTCCTTCTTAGGCCTTGAATCGTCAAATTGATGGAATTGTGCCTTAGCATGTGGGTGCGAAGTACTACAACACCTACTTCAAACTCGTCGACTTCGCTTTAAAATCAAGAGATGCAGTGGCTGTCGTCACCTCATCGACCTTCCCAGAGTCAAGATACACCGGCTATCAGTGCGTTTTTCTGTTGGAAAGGTCTCTAAAACAGGAAACTGACGTATTCATTCTTCTCTTAACAGAGCCGAAGACTTTATGCGTCGCTATATGTGGCCTAACTCTTGCCTACCGAGTGCTACGACTCTTATCACTGCCATGAACACTGGCTCACAAGGTCGCTTCACTCTTGAAGGCGTGGAGAATCACGCAGCTCGTATGTTCAGCCTTCCGATTGTGATACCCTTTTCCTGACACATTCATCAGACTATCCTCGCACGCTGCGCGAATGGGGCCGCCGTCTTGAGGCCAACCTCACCCAGGATCTTGTGGCCAAAGACTATCCTTCTCTACACGATCGTGCGGACTATGACGCCTTCAAGCGCAAGTGGCAATATCTTTTTGCCTATGCTGGTGCTGGTTTCGCCAAAGGCTACATCACATGTCATATGCTCACATTCATACGCCAAGTGAGTAGACTTGATGTACTACCATTTAATACCTCATGGCTAAACTTACTCTAGAACGACACGCCTGAGCGCTGCGATTGAATCAAAAAATACCCTTGATTTCACCTTTATTTTCTTTATAGAATGTTAAATATCTTCTGGCTCTTATATCCTATGGCCATACTATCCTTATTCCCTTGTCTGCCTTTGCGGATAGGACTTTTTTTCCACTTCGAATTCTTCCTTTTCTTCTGTAAACATATAATATTTACTAGCCCCTGGTTGGATGGATTTCATAGCATCGAAGCCATGTTATGGCGAGAGCTAAATAGACGCACTTGCACCATGTACCATTACTTATACATTCTCATCAATTAAACCTGGATTTATTGAACAAAAAGTATGAACTTGAGTGATGGCTGCCTTTGGATCAGGACTCTCACCTGACTCTCACTGGAGATTCGGGATTATTAAATCCAAGTCCTTGCAATTCAATTGTGTGTATACAATGTCGGTGATATAAAAATAGTTTAACATTAGCCGCACTGCTTATTACACTCATACATCCTCATAAGTCAACAAAAAACACAATTCAAGAGAAATGATCGTGATCATGATCGCAGCCGAAAAGAGCGACTCGGGAAGTCGGAGCGACCTTCCAGTCGTTTCTCTGAATAGTTACGAGTCGGATGTCCATAGCACGCGTTCGATGTCGTCAGTCTGTTGGAACTAAAAGCGTACCAGAGGTAGGTCATCGTCATTACTCCAGCTTCTTATCCTGCCAGAGTGAACAATAACCCGCCACATGCTCTGACAATCGATCATCAAAAATAGCTGTCCAGAATAAAGTGAGGGACTCGGTTTAAGTCGGTTCGAGGCCTTGCTCTTAAAATAAAATCAATTTGGCTTGGCTGAGATCACATTGGGGGAGGAGAATCAAAGTTTAAACATTGTACGCAAAAAAAAAATTTCACCCTCACACCTGGGAGTTTGCGTAGACACATCCAAAAATTAGTGGGAGAATGTTGGAACAGGGTTAGCAAACTCGAATGGCTGGGATTGCGGACTATTCCGAATGTCGGTCGAGAGAATTGGAAGCGTGGTGAGACCGATGTTTTCTTCGTGCTCTGTTCGTGATACTATGTGTCCCTAGTGCGATAAAAGAAGACAAGGAATCGCACTGTGTGGCAGTGGGTGCAAGTAGTTGTTCTGAATCAAGATATACATTTTCCCTACGTTGAGAAATTTTCATTCGGACGTTTTCGAAGCCGTAAGCTCTGATTTAAATTTCCTAGTGAGAAGGCTTCCGTATTCAATAATCGCTTTTTACATGAAGCAAGGCGCCAAGAGCCCGCATATGAATTCGAACGGATTTGCCACGTTGACTATCAGATTGTGAGAAGCATGGACTTGCTGGTTTCTAACGGGGTAAAGAGACAACTCCGTGGTACGTGATGCGTGAATTTCTGTGAGACCAAGTGATAGAATGTACGCTTTAAAAGCGATCAGGTGAATGGACTAAATGGAACACTCCCAAGGACTGTCAAAGACGAACTGAAAATTGTATGTATTGTATGGAAGCGGAAAATTCCGAATAGCATGTAAAAAGATCGTTTTCCTGGTTTAGGCTTTTATTTTTTAAACTTTTCGAACCTTTTCAAACATTTTCAGTCATTTCTATGTATGCTCACACGCCCCTCTGATTGGCTTGAAATGCCCAATTGCAGATATGAATATCGATCGATCACGATTCACAAACATGTGCCTTTGACATCCTTCTCATGTAACTGCCCAGTAACTGTCAGAAGGATTTGCCCACAAGTTGTATTCAAATGGGAGGGACGGATGTCAGACCGGAACGACGGGGAGAAAGAAGTATAGTTTTTCCAGGATAAGAGCGGAATGATATGATTGCTCTTGTCATGGGATACTAGCCTAACCAAGCGAACCTTGTCCTTGGACTTGGTAATATGAACGATGACGAAACATCAGTACCTTCTGTGGGCGGACGCGCTGTTCCGGCGGGCACTTCCAGCTGAGATGTTGTCTCTGTAAGAATATAAATAACCTATAAACTCACAAAAATATACAGATAAGTGTTAAGGATCGTGTAGTATACTTCCTAGTAAGACTGTAAGACTGTTATAGATAGGGCGTACATGTGGTGCAGATATCTACGAAAAATGAATGGACGAATAGCAGTTAGGAACAAATAGGTCATGACACCCATCGAATATCAAGATATATAAAATAAGAAAAAACCTGTATTATCATCAACACATTAACCGGGTAACCGGGTGGGGTCTAGTTTTGTTGTCCATGACTGGAGTTCTTTGAGACTAGGTGCAGCTAGGGCATGCGAGTTGGAAGCGGTAAAGAGAGTAAAAGAATATGGTTTCTGGGTAAAAACTACTCAGAGTCGGGTTCAGGCGGACAGGTAGATCAGAGACTCACGCCAAGGAGAGATTCTTTGCGAGGATCGCTTTCCACATTGACACCGGAAAGACTAATTATGCCAAGTTCTTCCAGTTCGTTGGAGTGTGCATACATATGTAAGTATGGTCTACATGACGTGGTGGTAAGTAAAGATGGGTAAACAGAGGTTCATCGTCATACCTTCTTAACACAAACCATCGTCGCTCCCAAGTGTTCTGACTTGCGTCACTGAGGATCAGGAGGTGTCCTTTCTTCGTCGTGCTGTCACTGATGCAATCGATTAGTAACCCATCGGTCCGCATTATGGGCCAACCGGTAAATTACCTCCGGGGTATCACTCTCGTTTCGGAAATATATTTGAATGCTTCTGCATTCTCCATCCTCTCTGTCTTTCCGTTCGGTATAGTCTCCTCAGGATCAGGTTCTTGGCTGAGAGTGATCTAAACAGACTTTAGATTCCAAAGACTCATGATCAAAAAAGATCGTCATGTACTCACCTTCCCACGATGACCAAATTGCTTCTGCCAGAGTTGGACAGAGCGTCTCAGGATATCTTCTCCTTTCCAGACCAAAGCATCAGCCTGAATTTGACGGGGTGGATTTGTAGCCACAATAACTCTGATAGCTTGTACATCAGCAGCTCGCCGCTCGGTCGTGATCAAGCGACCATAATCTTCCACAACCGTTATACCTCGGGGTTTCCAAGCACCAAGCGTCTCTTCACCCCTCACATATTTCTCCGACGTATCCAACCTCCACAAATCCTTCGCCGATCTTGTCAAAGGCGGCGATAACTTGACACTAAACAAGGTACTCGACTTTGCAAGGACCTTGTTCGAGGCGAAGAATGTCAGAAACTTCGACGGTGGACTCGCATCCCTTGCATGCATGGCAATCGCCACATCCATACTAAACTGCACGGGTTCCTGACATATATCCACCGCCACTCCCCACGTCAGTTTCAAAATGATCCTTTGGTTTGCCGCAGTGACGCGATTAAGCAACACCGAATCATGCATACTCGAATCCCAAAGTGCTTCTGCAGACAGAGTACCCGTCCCGTCTCGTTTAAACTCTAAATTCTGTTCCTTCTGCAAAGCCAAAGTCACGAGTGCTCTTGAAGTCGAGTCATGCATGCGTCCTTTCGCATCCAGAAGCCTCACGTTCCCAATTCGTATCTTGGTAAACTCCGACCAAGGAAGTTGCTGCCCAGAATTCGATGAGAGATTGACCACGATCCTACGTTGAAGTCCTTGATGAAGAGAGAACGCTCCGGGGTCGATGCTTCCTTGGGAGATCACTGGTACAGGGACATAGGACCCATTAAGCCCCAACTCGCATATCTGAACCCAAGCAATAACATCATGCATTTGCTCAACCATAAATTCATTCTCTGACCGGCGCATCGGACTCAATGAGGAAGCAGGTCGAGACGGAGACGGCGGCAGAGGCAAATTTGGATTCGGGGGCGAAGGTACTCGAGGGGTATAATTTTGCTTCTGGTCACGCATCTCATCCCATCTTTCCATCCGTTCCAAATAGGTAGGCTTCAAAGTCGCAAAGAATTCTATAGGCGCATATCCTTGCCGTAAGTGGTTCAAAACCTTGGACGATGCGACTATCGTAAAACTTCGCCGGAACTTGAGTTCTGATAACGACGCGTGGTCAATATCAATCGCTGACGAAGGAAACACTTCTTCAGATGTCACGGCGGCCCCTACGAATGACGATA
The DNA here is from genome assembly GCF_000300575.1 of Agaricus bisporus var. bisporus H97. Lineage (NCBI taxonomy): Eukaryota > Fungi > Basidiomycota > Agaricomycetes > Agaricales > Agaricaceae > Agaricus > Agaricus bisporus. The sequence goes on from NW_006267367.1 coordinate 196,024, forward strand.
ACCGAATTTGGAGGTGAATGGCAGAGAAATCATGTGGTGAAAGTCCCTTGACAGAATCCACCGTCAAGAAGAAATTGAGCTTAGTGCCTGGATGAATAGTTCCGGGGACAGGGGATGAAGCGCGCGTAGACGCAGACGAAGCACTAGCATACTTCGACGGCGATATCGCGCTGACAAGTTTGATATCAACACGACAGGAACCGATAGCTTCTGCAGTATATCTGCAGAAAATCGCAACAGTCGAAGAAGACGATAATCGACGAGAAAGTGGTGCAAGTGAGATTAATGCATTGCCAATAAAGGAGTATTCAGGAGGCGGGGAATCATAGAAGGGTTCGTCAGAAGAGAAATGTTGGGTATACGAAGGCCGATCGATATAGGTTGTGAGATTACGCATGCGTTGTAGTTGTTGCTGTAGCCTATCCAGGGACCATACATAAATCGCATTGTGTTTGCGATCGATGACTTTAACTGCCACAGAAGGCTGGGTATTCGAACGCAGAATTGGATCTGCAACGTCACCGAATTGGTCTAAACCTGCGATGCTATCGATCGCAGATACTGGAGCGGCCAGCGATCCCCCAGATGCGATCGCAAAATTATAGGAAACAGATTTCCCCAATTCTTTACTATGATAATCCCACAAGCAATCATTAGGGGAAAACAACATCCAAGCGTAAAAAACGTTCACGAGCTCACCTGATGATATTTGTTTCCTTCACAGCGACCGCATTGGTCAAGATCATTTCCGCCATTGAAAATGATCTATGAGCCCTCCACTTGTCCAAAACCTTGCGTATAAGCCGTAACTGTCTCGCAGAGTAAATGACAGGTTCAAAATCCATCCCTTCGAATTCCGTTTCCCCTCTAGCCCGTGCATCAATTAGCCTCTTCATCTGAGTACGAACGCGGTTCAATTGAAGTTCCATATGCTCCTTCTCCGCTTTCAAATCTTCTGCCTCTACATTCGACATTACACCATTCTCCTGGATTTCGTTTAATCTATTCTCGAGATGGTGTTGAGCGTCTTTGAGGGAATCATCTACGGCGGGACTTCCATGTAAACTCGTATCATCCGTAGGAGCTTCACTTGGTAACGGCCTTCCACCAGCTTCACTCCAAATATCATCCGCTTGTGAAAGACTACTTTCCGGGCGAGGTTTAGAATTAATATCCCTCAACGTCTTGACTCTAGTAATCTTCTCAAACAACTTGTTCAAGTCATCATCCGGCAGGTTATCCAAAGTCGGGTCCAAACCCAATCGTGCAAAAGCTGCTTCACGTTGCGCAAAAGTCCAATCAACGTCACCTCGGTCGTCTTCTGAGGTTGTCGGAGATTCGGGACGAGGGGAACCTTCTGCTCCCTCCAGATCAGCAGCGGAGATGCTCATGTGAAGATTGGATTTGGCAGTTGCGCGATCTCGTTTCTTTCGCACTTCCTCCGGGTTGTTAAATCGAAATACATGGTTATCACCTAAAAGTTTGTGGAAATGGTATTTTGAGTATGAAGTCGCTGGTGGTTGATAATGGAAGAGAATTGTACGTACCCATGATGATACGAAACCCAGATCGAAGTTTATGAGGCTGTCAACAACAAAAAGATACATAAACATTAGACTTCACAAGGGCCGAGATAATTCAAATCCCCACCTGCCCGGCCGCGATTTGCTTCCCATTTAGAAACTAGTAGTATGATCATCAGATGCTCAAGGGATCTCGGGATCGTAGCAAGCAAACATACCGTAATACTGTCAGGCATACACTCTAGCGTGACTTTACCATCTATATTATCGAAATAGCAGTGTTCTTCTAGGATTTTGTCTCCACTTAAGCGAATCGCGGCGGGTTTCTCGTTGTCTAACCTCCCAACCTAACGCGTAAAGGATATGAGCATATAAGTTAAGATTCTACCCTTATTAAAAAAGGTAAGGTAAGGATTTAGATACTTACGAGTGTCTTTCCGGGTTTGATTTGATATATCAGACACTCGCTCATCAGAGGATCTGTAAGAAGGGATTAATAAATGAATCGGTACCTAAAGCAGCGCACCAGATAAACGGACCTTCGTTCTACGAAACCCAAGCAGTTCATCAATGAACTATTTACATACTTGGTTTCATTTAGGATGGACACGTACCAAATTCACGAGATGAGGCATCTGCAAAATCCATCAGCTTTTTCTGATTTGAGATAGGATGGTCATGTTGGCTCTAAATACCTTCTTGGGTGTATGCACACCGACCAAGTTCTTCTCGACCGTAATACCCAACTCCTCCAACGCCTTCTCCCGCTCCTTCTGTACCTCCTGAGTTCTCACCAACTTCTGTTCCCAAGTCTCATTCAACTCATTCATCAACTTTTCTCGCGTTTCCATCTGTTCCTGCAACTCTGCTTTGGTGACCTTTTTGATGACACCTTCCTTGGTCTGATAAGTCACAATTTGCTTTTCAGCGGGAATTTTGGGATCAAAATGTTCTTCGCCGCTTGATCCCGCAACGCGGGCTGCAATGTGAAAACAAAGGTGAGAAAGAGTGTTTTTGAAAAAAATAAAGGGATTGCAACGTACCTCTGAGCGTTTCCAATTCCTCCTTGAGCTCTCTGACCAACTTCGCATTGGGATCCTCGTTCACTACAGCTTTGTTCTTGATCTTCTTCGCTTGATCGGCATAGCGCAACGTGCTCAGTGTTTCTTCATAATCGGCGGGCGAGATTGCAGCTATCATGGCAGTTTTGGAATTACCACCAAGACTGTCTTTAAGGAGCCATGTAAGGACCTGAAAGAAGAAACATTGAGGAAAAAAGTGTTGTTTGTATATTGAAAACGTACAGAATCACGGTAGGGTATGAACTCTTCAGCCTTCCCCTTCTTTCCCTTCTTACCCTCTGATGAACTTTGCACAGCGAGAGCAGAAATGACTTTACCAAGGGTGGTTAGGGATTTGTTGATGTTGGCACCTTCCTTGAGACGTTGACCTGTCGCACCCGTTGAATTGGCGCGTTCGGAACCTGCCAAATCGACGAGACTAAGGTTGGAGGATGTAAAAATCAGATTCGATGGAAGGGTTGAGGAAGGGGGAGTAAAGACGGACCTGATACGCGAAACCTTTTCGGTGTCGAGGTTCGTGTCGTTATCGTGCCGTTTCATTGTGAGAAGGAGAGTAAAGACAGCATGTGAACGTGAAGAGCTGAAGGAGAAGCAAAGAAAGGTCAACGAATTTCATTCTGGATGAGAAGCGTCGCGTTTCCGCGAGAACCGCGATCTTTTGAGCAAGAGGGGGGAAGAGTAGATTTCGGGAGCGCGGGACGAGCTTGAAGGAAAGAGTACGTACGTTTCATTCATATTGGTAGCAGCCACAGTACGCGCTTTGTTCCCCTCATCCATGAGTGTCATCATACCCTCGTAGCTCGTTACCACGAGCTTGGATAGATCTTCGACGTAGGGACCTAGACTTGGATGTTCACGAACGCGAAGGTTGCCGGTGTTCTTTGGGTTGAGAAGGTCACGGACTTTTTCATTGTAGATCTTATGAAATCAAGCGGGATAAGTTGGAATGTAGGAGGGTGGGAAAGGGTGGACATGGTTACCTCGATGTAGGAGACTTCGACGGTAAAGTTGATGTTGGGATCTTGTGCTTTCTTCGACTCGACACGTTGGAAAAGTTCGGAACAGGTGAGTGGGATGATGCCCTTGTCTTGACCATCTGTAGAGATATGGTGAGTTGGTGAAAGATATCGGTGGGTTGTGGCGACGTACAGCCCATCATACTATGAAATGAATGGAAGGTGAGTGACCAGCATGAGGATGGAAAGGCGAGGATGCACACCTGTAGGACTTGCCAGAACCTTGGTTTGCACATGGCGAGATTAAATTTAGTGGAGGAAACGAGGAGACGACTGGCACACCTGTTTGACCATCTGCGGAGACGCAGTCAGACAACTAAGATACACAGGGACAAGAGTAACGCACAGGCAAGGATACACGCATTGAAGCCAGAAAAGCCATGGTCCAAGAGTTCCTTTCCTAAGTCGTCGTACAAAGTCTGTTGGGAACAGTAACCGGGGTCATCGCGTGGGCCAGCACTCCAGTAACTTTTATCAAAGCTAAAGGGCATTGTCTTGCGCTCGGTTGCACGCTTCGAGTCCTGGGATGAGCCAGTTTCTGGCGGGTCTAACAAGGTCTGATTCCCTTGCATGCGAATGAGGCATTTGGCTCCCCTGGCGAGTTCTAGAGGAAGGTGAGGGCGATACAAAACGAGGTGATGAGGACGACGGACCGCGAGTATTTAGGGGGCGGCAGCGGACGACGACTTTGATGTTGCCATCTCCAGCCTCGGCCATGTTGGAGTGTGGGGAGGGTGAGCAGGACGACCCACTCTGTGATGTTGGCTGTAGTATGTCAAGTCTGATTGTTACCACGGCTGATCAGAACAAATACAATTGTATTCAGTACTAATGTAAGTAATGTGCTTTGTACTCCAACAGATCAAAGTCATCAAGTCAACGCTGATGATGAGAATATGGACCTCCTCGTTGTATACCATCACCGTCGACTCAGGTGACAAAGTCCAATAATAAAAAAGAAAGTTTTTGTTACAAGATTAGCTTGCCTGGTGATGAGCCTCGTCCACCTCCTTCCCCGGCAGAGCAGTGCGAGCAGATGAACCCCGACACACAGCCAGATTCCTCGCAGGCGACCACGTATGTCCAGGGCCTCCTCTTCCTCCTTCAGTTCAGCAGCTTTCTCTCTAGCGAAAGCAAAAAAGTGCGTATTCCCCGTCGCGGTCCCTTTCCCACCTCATACGCCTGCCCAGAAACTACAGCTCGCATGGTGGAACGATCTAATCAGAGAGTACTTTACTCCCAAAGCCTACATGAAACTCACCCTCCGGAAAGACAACCAGTGCAAAGAGGCGAAGCCCTTCGAAATCGGCGTCCCCATCCTCCCTCGCTTCTTTCTAGTCACTACGCAATCAGGCGTCAAATCCATGTCTCTTTCTCTCGATGGCGCCCGAGAGCGGTACATCACTAAGGGTCATTGCATCGTCGAGTGCGTCTCCGCTGTGTGGACTTACAAATATAATAACGGCTACACGGTCACCCTCCGCGGCGCCCTTTCGGCCCACGTCGTCATAACCGCCACTTCAGCGCCTGGCTCTGCCTCTCAAACTTCAGGCCAACTTAATCCTCCTTACAGCTTTAAATTCGACGAGTTCACCTTTGATGCTAATTATCACGACAAGTTTATTGCCCTCGATGCCATCGTCGGCACCCGAATCCGAGGGCCTAGAAAAAGCACTTGGGTTAGAAACGCCCCAGAAACCTCTACAAGTGCAGCAGAAAATGATCAGAGACGGATAGAACCTAGAGTCTTTATCAAACAATGTTCTATCCCAGGCGAACACCATGTCAATGCGTTTGGCGTTCCTCAGGCAACTATGCGATGTCTAGAAGTACGTCAGATTCAAACTCGTCGAATCCCGCTGACTTTGATTCAGCTAGCAGAAAGCATGGGCATAATGGAAGAACTCATCATTCACTCTACAGACATGCATCTAGATCCTCTAGGTATCTTTACCATGCGTATATTCACCTCACCCACGTCTTATACCACGACAGAAGCTTTGAGATCCCTAGCATCAAGAATCCGCCAAGGGCCAGTTTCACTTCCAGGGACTCCTTCACATACCGCCACCACTGGTGATCCAGCCACGGCCACGGCCACAGCAGCAGCCGGTAGTGTGGGGGGTGTTGTCAATGGCTACCCAGGAGGTCTTCTTCATATGCCGCCCAGTCCCAGCGCTTCCTCCCAGGCCACCTATGCCATTCCACGGATGCCCCTTGTCGGCCAAAGCCAAGGTCTCCTCTCCCTTCTCAGCTTCAGCAGCATCCTTTCCGACGAAGACAAAGCAGTAGGTACATCCCTCTTCCCCTACACCTGCCTCACACTTTCCAGAAAACACAACTTGCTTGGTGGAACGATCTAATCATGGAATATTTTACTCTCGAAGCCTCTATGAAGCTCGTCTTCCGGAGGGATAGCCCGCACAAGGAAGTGAAGACTTTTAATATCCGTGTTCCTATCATTCCCCACTTCTTCCTCTCCACCGCCCTGTCAGGCGTTAAATCCATGTCCCTATCTCTTGATGGCGCGAAAGAGCGCTACATTACGACAGGCCGCTGTTTCGTCGAATGTGCCTCTGCTGCCTGGATATACAAATACGACGATTACATTGTCACTCTTCGCGGCTCCCTTTCCGCTCACATCATGATAACCTCCGTCTCTGCTCCGGGATCCACTACTTCAAATTCAGGCCAGCCTAATCCTCCTTATAACTTCAAATTTGACGAGTTGACCTTTGATGCCAATGTGCACGACAAGCTTATTGCTCCCAATGCCATCGCCGGCACCCATTATTACCCAGCAGGTGAAAAGAGCCCTTGGATAAGAAGAGCCTCGTCCCACAGTGCCAATGGTACCTCCACAGCTTCCTCCTCAAGCTATGCAACAGAAGATGAAAGATGGGAAGAACCCAGAGTCACTATCAAACGATGTTCCCTCCCAGGTGAACCCGTCAATGAGTTTGGAATCCCCCCTACAACTTTGCTATGCCTGGAGGAGTATCAGAAACAAGAGGATGCAAGCTATATCATGAGCAATACAAAATATGAGGAGTAGAAATCAATCAAAGTAACTCGGTCCCTCTTCAATCACCTTAGATGCCTCTCATCTATCATTCTCGTCGTGGAGTTATCATGGAAAGATCATTGAATAAGAGGATGTTAACTTATGTAAATTTGGCAGGCATCTGATGATCAATCGATCAAGGTCCGAAGATCAAAAGGGCCTCCTTCGCTGGCCTCCTCTGCTTGTAGCGAGTGTCTACCATAATGAGCATCAATTTATACAGTGAAGCGAAGCATAAATCGTTTGTGAGTGGTTAGGTATATATTAACCACAGCCCCACAAGATGCTGGAATTGATGATTTTATTTGGAAAATGATTTCGATTTCGATTTTCCCAGAAAACGGAGCTAAGAAACTACGGTACTACGACGAATCGTCTTCTGGTGACTACAGAACTTTGAATCATTTTTAGAATCCGTCAACAAAGGAGTTGGTCATGAGAAGGGATAGGAAAATGACCCCCGCCTACCGGCGCTCCTGCAGCGTTCGACTTGAATCTCCAACATCACTAAGAGTACACTACACATCAATACAAATTGGAGGTCCGGAATGAAAAAATCGATATCTCCACTGCGACACCCCATCATCTGGGTCATCAATCGTCAATTCCACATAACACATTTGTGTCGAGTCAACAAACACTGTAACTAGATGATCTGGATTGTTCATCAAATAATGGGCAAAGTGTCGCGAGCAGTAATCGCACAGAAGCCACTCATCATTTGCAAAACATTCCGAGTGAGTTGCTTTCCGTTTACCGCTATCCATATCGGAAAACGTTTCAAAACGAGTTGACCAGCCTCGCCACAGTGGGTCACAATCTATTTCCATCTTGTCATGCTAAAACATAATACGCTCAGATTCGGGTGAATATGGAACAATCGCGAAGATTAAAAAACTCACATATTCAGTGCAAGCCAAGTTCCAGGGATCAGAAAGTTTGATATTTGTTTCAATAGGACTTGTAAACCGTAATTCAATGGGTCCACAAATAGCGGCATAATCTAATGTGCGGAGTGGCACTTGCTTCAGCTCGCCGAGGCGCGTGAGTTCAGAACGAAACTTGTCCTGATAGCAGGTATGAGCATTGTTTGACAGGATAGAACCGAGAGGAAAAACCTACAAATACAGAACATTGCAACTTATAAAAATCTGCGAAATTAGCGATTTCGGAGTCAAGTGAAGTGATAAGTGTGGTCAATGCACGAAAACTGGACATATTTCCAAAGGCTTTACTAGAAGGACTGAATTCACTGCGGATCATTGTTATTGCACCGCAGTACAACTCGCGTTGGAGGAGATCATCCGTCATCTCAAAACGCTTGTCACCAGGCCAAGAAAGTGAAATGTTGTCACAGAATCCAGGGCCACATCTCACATGGCCAAAATGGGCACAATATATATCGGCGTCATGATCACTGCCGAAATCATCAGAGACATGTGGAAGCTCCTCGTAGATTCGCAACCAAGACTGAGCCATGATTTGCTCAGCCTCATCATTGATGTTCTGGCAAAATCCAGATCTTTCAAAGTCGAAGACGTAGTCTCGGAATGATTTGTGGAAATATTCGAGACGTTCATTGTCAGCGTCGACAGGTTTGGGGACTTTCAGGACGGAGTGTACATAACGAACAGCACTGTAAGCAGCACTTTCGGTCAATCCCAAGACATTGCACTGCACCCGAAAGCTCATCTCAAACCAACCATGGTTCGAATACAGGAGTAATAGTTTTCTTGTGTTCTTCTTGACTCTATCGGGAATTTTGGAGAGGATCCTCTCATACAATGCATCGAGCTGTGCCATCGGGTGATTTTTTCCTGATATGCCCTCCTTTGGACCGGCATCAATGGCCACGAGTACATCATGGAGCTGAGCGACCGGATCTCCATAGACGTCATCGCCAATATATCTGATCACTGTCGAAGCATACGCGAATAGCCCACCAGCGGCAGTGGCAATTTTGGTGAATTCAAGTTGGGATGGCCATTCTTGCTTGTGCTCGAGTGTAGGATCCGCGAGTTTGATCTTGCTCAGCTCATCGCGAAGATATAGTTGAGCGTCTTCGCATGCTTCATCTGAGTCTATCATCATTTCCTCTTTTGTATATACTGATGAATACTTGTTGTCCTCGAAAAATGAAGTGATGTGAGGCTCCGGGCGACTGGCAACGATCCACACGATGGGAGACTTAGGGTTTCCGAGGCAGAAGGATGAGATCAGCTCGAGGAGTTCCCGTTGCAGGTGGGGGTTGTCGCACTCATCAAGGCCATCAATGATGACGACATAGCGATGTGAAGAACCAAATAAATTCCTGAGGATGAATGGTTCAGAAATGAATTTTTTGAACTGTGCCGGTAGCGATTTTTGATGGAGAGATGGGTCACGAGTGGTCTCCCTCTCGAGAAATCGACGATAGGGCGCACAATTGACTGCGAGCTGATAAGCGATGGTTGTGATAATTTTCGTTCCGTTCTTGCGTCCATTGGTGGATAGGAAAATTGATGCACCCAAGATGACATTCGCAGGAGTTTCCTCCGCCACAATCTGCATGACTGCGGTCTTTCCAACTCCAGCGGGGCCAACTATCCATCGCAACTTTTCTTTGTCCTTACACTGGACAATGAAGTCCAGACACCGATGTATGATAGCAAGCCGGGTTCCGGGGTGACATCGCGGGGGCGGATGACGGTCAGAAGAGTCGACTTCTGCTCCAATTATCGTGTTCTGCAGAAATTTCTCCATGACTAACGAATATAACAATGAGCATAGGTACAACAAATATACCATGCGAACATTTCTTACAGTCATTGGAGCCGTGATCGATAAAAGTACCGTTGTTTATAGAGAACTGGCATGCATCGCTGAACATGTCTTCGCCGTAGAACTGTCCGCGGTAGAGACTGAATGAAACAAATTCAGAGGCCTGAAAGGGAAACTTACAATTGCTCCCTGAAGAGAGGACTCTTCCTGAGGTAGCTGCAGCGGCTGTTGACCGACTGAATAAGAAGGCAGCGCCCCATGTATACCGCTAGTGCCCGGCAATGAGTGGGTGGGTTGGAACCCTACGGGGTCCGGATATAGAGTTGGTGACTGATAATAAGCGGGTGCAGGAGAGAGGTAGTTTTCTGAAGAGATTCTTGCTGCATAATGACCAGACGGAGGAGACAGAGGTGAAAGACGAGCAGCTGCCGAAGTATGGGATGCAGGGTAGGGAGAGAAGCGATGGGAGGAGCGAGGAAAGCGAATGTTGTGCGACATGCTTGGGTTACTGGGATCCGACAAGCTTTCCCAGTTTTATATAGCTTTGAATCCGCAGCGCCTGTGAGGCTGTCGCCAAAGTTAACTTACACTGGGCGCTTTATGGCTCGGCTGTGTACTGGACACCAATCAGCTGCCACGTCCCGTCCATCTGCCTAATTTAAGCGTAACAGCAATCCAACTTCCTGTCAGAACAGAATTCTGTTGATTGATAATGCCTTTCGCCTTATCACTGACTTTCCTCTCGTTAGGTGTTCCGAGAATGGGCATCCGTCTTCGCGCGTCTAGGTAGACGGGGTATTTTCTTCCGATCCGAGGAAGCCTGATGATTACCACGCACTGATCAGAATAAAATTCCGAATGTATACATACTACACTACAAAAGATCAAAGTCATCAAGCTAGCGATGAGAGTGAGTTGAAGGTCTGTGCAAGTGATTAATGAGAACACGAACCTCGTCGTTGTATTCCATGACCGTGCGCTTGAGTTTGGAAGTGTCAACCCAGGTGACAAAGTCTTCCATGTGCCTGAACGAAAATAAAAAAGAAATTTTTTTGTGAAAAAGTTAAAAACTTACCTGTTGACGAGAAATGCGGGGTCGGTGATGGTGTCGGGTCCTACACGGACATGGCCCTGCTCGATGAATTTTGTGGCCTGGGGCCCATGAGCAAAGGCAGGGAGGAGACAAGTGAGAATACGGACCGCACTGACGGTCTCTGCCATTTTTGACATGCACATGAAGACGGCGAGGCGTCTGCGGCAGAAAGCGGCGACGGTGAGTTTGTTCTCCACATCGGAGAGTTTTGCAGACGAGTTGAGGATGCCGATGTCGTAGAGCTTGGAGAGGAGGTTAGCCTGCATGCGAGCTCGGAAGGGGTCCTGCGAGGGGAGATTGGCTATTTTGTGGGCAAAGGCCTTGAGGGAGCCGGCGAGTTTGTTGTACTTGTGGTAGTCGTCTCTGGACTGGATGTGGTAGCGACGGAGGATCTTTACTTCGCGGAGAGAGGCATCTTGCTTCCACTGTGGACGACGGTGAGCTCGTGGGCGATGTCGAGCGAGGTGGGCTTACGCTGAGAAAATCGACTTTTTTCAAGAGTTTCTGTTCGTGGTGGTGGAGAGTGCGAACCATAAGCGGACGTTATGCTTCCGACAACCAACACACAGTCAGCGCGCTCGTCGCTCCGCACGTCGCAGCCGCCCGCTCATGACTTTGCCGTCCGCCAGCCGTTCTTTCCTCCTCAACAACCCCACCAGCAGCCGCAGCTCCTCACCACCCCCGCCCAGCAGTACGAACAGATGAACACCCGCACGCCCCAGCCACACCGGCCACCGCAGCGCATCCAGCAGCCCTCGCAAGCCCAGCAACATCCCCCGCAGCCTCAGCTCATTCAGCCCCGGCCGCCAGCCCTCCGCCCTGCCCCGCCCCCACAGCAGGATGCCGCGCAGGCCACTACGCATATCCTGCCCCGGGCGCCCTCTCTCGGCCAGGGCCAGGGCCTCCTCCGCCTCCTTCAGTTCAGCAGCTTTCTCTCTAGCGAAAGCAAAACAGTGCGTATTCCCCGTCTCCGTCCCCCTCCTGCCTCACACGCCTCTTTAGAAACTACAGCTCGCATGGTGGAACGATCTAATCAGAGAGTACTTTACTCCCAAAGCCTACATGAAGCTCACCCTCTGGAAGGACAACCAGCGCAAGGAAGCGAAGCCCTTTGAAATCGGCGTCCCCATCCTTCCCCGCTTCTTTCTAGTCACTACGCAGTCAGGCGTCAAGTCCATGTCTCTTTCTCTCGATGGCGCCCGAGAACGGTACATCACCACAGGCCATTGCATCGTCGAGTGTGTCTCCGCTGTGTGGACCTACAAATATAACAATGGCTACACGGTGACCCTCCGCGGCGCCCTTTCGGCCCACGTCATCATAACCGCCACTTCAGCGCCTGGCTCTGCCTCCCAAACGTCAGGCCAACCTAATCCTCCTTATAGCTTTAAATTCGACGAGTTCACCTTTGATGCTAATTATCACGACAAGTTTATTGCCCTCGATGCCATCGTCGGCACCCGCATACAAGAACCTCCAAAACCTCCAAGGAGCCCTTGGATCAGAGACGCTCCGTCCCCCAGTGTTAATGGCTCCTCCACAGACCCCTTTGCAAACGCTTCAGAAGAAGATAAAAGATGGGAAGAACCTAGAGTCGTTATCGAACGCTGCTCCATCCCAGGCGAACCCGTCAATGCCTTTGGAATTCCCCAGGCAACTATGCGATGTCTAGAAGTATGTTTCGATTCAATCTTCTTGAATCCTTGCTGACTTTGATTTAGCTAGCAGAAAGCGTGGGTTCCATGGCAGAACTCATTACTTATTCTACCGACACGCAACTAGGACCTCTAGGTATCTTTACCAACGCATATATCCACCCCGCCCGCCACTTACACCACGATAGAAGCCCTGAAATCCCTGGCATCAAGAGTTCGCCAAGAGCAAGGATCTCTTCCAGACGGTCCTCCGAATGCTGCTGCTCCGGCCACAGCCACAGGAATAGCAGCAGCGGGTGGTGCGGGGGGTGTTGTGAATGGCTACCCCGGTGGTCCACACGCACTCCCTCATCCGCCGTCCGGTCCTGGCGCTCCATTCAATCCAACAACGCTATACCCTGGCGCTCCAGGTCAGCCAGCTCAACCTGTAGGAAGCGGGGGAGGTCGCCAAACACCCCAACATGGAACACCACAAGGAGCACATGCTTCGATATCCACAAGTAATACCACCGTTAATTCCCCACAAACGCGGCCCGGATCAGCCATAAATTCGCCCCACAAGATTCACAAGAATGTTCAACTCCAACCCGGCATGGGTGGTCCGCACATGGGTGGACAGTTGAGTCAACCCGGAATGGGCCCAGGATCGCAGCTTCACTCACCCGTTACACCCGCTATGCAACAGCAGCACTTGCACAATTTGGGCAGTATGGGCGGTATGATGGGTGGCCCTATGGGCAGTATGGGAGGTCTTGGCGCGCCAATGGGTGGGCTAGCAGGTCCTCCCATGGGATCTATGAATATGGGAGGTGCAATGAGTGGTATGGGAAATGGTACGCCTACAATGGCACCAAGAGTGACCTCAGTAAGTCCGACTTTTGAGCAGAATCGTCGTATCTTCAATCGTCCTATGACTGGCCAGGGCAAAAAAAACAATAATAATGCTGTACTCTCATCGAGTACGAGTACTCGTTCTGCTGCTCCTGCATCTGCACCTGCTACTAATAATACTAACGCTGATGGCGTTATTAATGTTATGTCAAAGCCTCTGACTGTCTCCTCGTCCCGATCTGCCTCCTCCGTTACTCCTAAACTTACCCCTTTATCATCGAATCCATCATTAAAAAGAAAACTACAGGGTCCACCACAGGGAGCATCTCCGGGGATGGTGGCGGCATCACCGTCCTTGGCGGCAGGGCGTACAGGAGGGCCTGATCAACCAGGAGGAAAACCATCAGCAAGGAAAAGAGCAAGGACGGGGGCGCGGAATGGCTAGATTTTGGGTGGCTTGTTGGTGGTATGCTCTGTTATTTTCCTTGTCTTTTCTCGCTCTTTCGTCATGCTTTGCGTTTTCGGTTTTCTTGGAACCCGCTCGCTATCTCTGACCCCTGGGATCCTTTCTAACCTCTCCTGCTCCCTCTCCCATCCGCGACACTTTATTACCCTCTCCCTCGTTGAAATCATGCTATACCGCCGATTTATAGACTGTATGACCCTCCTCTTCACCGTAATTAATGTTCCCCCTATCACTATACTACCCCCACCCGCTCATTGGATTCAAAAAAAAAGAAAAACATTGACCATATATTCCAACAACATTTTACATACCATCAAGCGGGGAACATTACGGCTTAGTACAATACTTTTTTTTCGTCGTGCTATTTATCATGCTTCGTTGTTGCTTTTCCAAGTTTCGAGATACCTTTTTTTCCTTTTACTTATATGTTGTTGTTGCGTCGATATGTACTTTTAGCTCAATTATTTAGTTACAAGTTACCCCCAACGACAAGTATTGATTTTGATTTGATTTGACTTTTTGTGTTCTTGAGTTTGTTGAGCATGTATTTAGATTCCATTTTCTCTACTTTTCCGTTTGATTGGTGGGACCCGGATGTGTTTCCATCTCGGGTTTTACTGGTCAGGCTCAAACGTTAGTCTGAACTTCTTCAGCTGATGATAATTGTTTTGCTTTTTTAACCCTTAATACATACATACATCACAAAGAAGAATGAATGAAATATGGAAGTATAATTCATTAGAGTTGCTTCGGATTCTGGGACTGTTACACTTCGCTTAAGGCTATCAATCGTCAATCTGTCATTGCATGTCATCATATGTCATAACTATGTAAGTTGCATCAAGAAGCACTGTCATAAGAATATGTATGTACGTACTCAAGAGTTATAATATGTTCAGTCCAAAGTAGCTTGATTTGAACATGCAACATGACAAGCAGAAGAACAAAGAGATCTAAAACTGGTTACTTGAAGCTCCTTCTAACGTTGCTTGACATCCGCAACGAAACATCGGGTACATAGCGTATGTCATGTGCAATTGAAACAAAGTTAACTCAATTCTTGGCCACTCCATTCATTGATTTGAATGAACTGTCAAGTGTTCCTGAAATATATATCGGATTACTCCGGGTAGAGCGTGGTAATAATATTACTAAGTACGATTTCGTTCACAACTTGGCTTCAACATTACTTTCTGATGTTTACAATGATAATAAAGCGAAATGAAAAAAAAAGCAAAAAAGAAGAAAAAAAAGGTTTTGGGGAATGCAATGCAGGAAATGAAAAAGTACGAGTAAAGAAAAAAAGAACGTGCGAATGAATAGTAGTTATACGATTTTGAAGAATTCTGAGACTAATAATATGGTTGTGTATGTATGCAGCTGTCGATTATATGCCAAAAGAAAAATGCTACTGATCCTCCTCCTCGGTATATGGATTTTCGTAAGTCGTGGTTTGAATCCTAACCTCACTACGAGGCTACGTCATGGGCAAAATCACATTGGTCGCCAAATCTACACCTGTCGAAAGTGGTACGTGATCAGCAACGTTGTTCCATTTTTAGAAAGCGATTTGGTGGGAAAGAAGGGAGGGGGAGGGAAGAACGTTTGGATGAGGGGATGCTCACTTTCCAGCCGCAAAGAAACTGCAAGGTTTTCGTTTATTCGGTTGTTGTCTATACTCTTCTCCCCCGCCATTTCCTCCTCCTCCTCCATTACTCCCATTACCACCACCGCCACGTCCCCTTCCCCGACCACGTCCAGAACTTCGCCCTCGCCCCCGTCCTTTCGGTCCATTTGGCGGCCATGCTTCTCGCTCATTGTTGTCCTCATGATAGTTTTGTCCATAATCGTTGGAATACTGATTCGACCCTGTTCCCCATGTCGGATCAATGTTATTATATGATGCTGATGATGATGGTGATGGATTAGATCCGGGCGATCCATACGACGCTAACTGTTGGAGCAACTGTTGTAGCTGCTCCTGTGGTAAGGCAGATACGGCAGACAAAGTAGCAGATGTGTCAAGGCCCACTGATTTCAAATCCAATCCCTGACCGTTAAAGTGAGTACCCCCTAACGCGGGATCAACACCACTCCCTGATGCCAATTGTCCAACTAGATCCGCCACTGATGCAGTGTGGGATACCGGTTCAACTGGCACTCCGTCACTCCAGAAGATAGAGTCACTTTCCCCGCAAATCATCGTCACTACATCCTTGTCCACTTCCTCTTCGGGTAAAATGACTACAGGCTCCGCCGGACTATCCGGGATCATTTGAGCCGTCATATACACAGCGCTGAGCGCTGTCTGTTCCCGTTGCTCTTGCGTCGCCTTCTCTTGACTTCCTTCCCCACGCACCGGCACTTCGATATCCGGGGGTATTTCAAGCACTGCACATCAAAGTCGGTTCTTTCCGTTCCGTAACATTCTCTACTATACGGAATGCACTTACTTGAAGGTTCCAACCAATCCACCGTCTCCTCGAACAAGTGTGCGTGAAGAGCTGCACCTTCACCTCGATCCAAATCACGCAGGCTGTGGGCCATATGCATTCCCTAAGAAAGCGACATCAGAACATTCCGAGCACGTGACCTGATCGAAATGGGCAATGGCTGACCTCTGGAGGTTCATCATCATAGACCGCCCGTTCAATTAGCTTCACCGATTCAAGTTGGGAATCAGGTGCCCAAGTCACAGATTTCTTCTTTTTACCATTTCTCGAAAGACTATTTGTCTGCGGAGGTGTATTCACAGCTGCAGGCGGTGTCGATACGACAGGTGACTCCTTTCGAGCCTTCATCGTCCTGAGAACTTCTTGGAACGGATCTACCGACGACGGCTGCGCAACATTCTCCTCCTTCTTGACCATCGCAGGCACCGGTGCTTTCTTAAAACTGGGCAATTTTGGCTTCGGTTTGGGTGCGGAAAAGAAAGACGAATCGGACTTGGCATCCTTGACAGCGGCAGTGTTTGATATAGGCTTTGGTTTGTCTTTGGGTTCTCTTGCAGCCGAGGGTTTCATTGCCGAATTTGAAATCGCCTGTTTTTTCTGCGGCGGGAGAGACTTGATATTGAGTGGATCGCTTTTTCGTTTCTTCACTTTTGGGTCTACGAATATGGGAATATCAGCTTAACGGTTGTATTCATTACGACGGACTAACGTGACCCACCCTCTGCCGAGCTGGCGCTAGGGGCGTTAGGTGGCCCTTCACCGCCGCTGACAAGCTGACGCCATCGGCGTTCGATATTCGAGGCCATGTCCTTGATGGCTGCGATTTGTAGAGCGGCCCCAAAAAAAGCATGATAAAACGTTAGATACATCTATTCTATTACTCCTTGCAAAGTCCAGGCAAAAAGGCAGTAACACATAATATAACGCTTGAGGCGATCTCAATTCACGCTCGGACAAGAGCAGCTGTGCATGCAGACACATATTGACCTGGATGGATGAAGGACGCGTCAACTCACCTGGAGAGGGCGGATCTTTTACAAGCTTCACTACAAGTTTGCCCAGCTTTGAGGCTCTGAGGCTTTCTACCGTTAAAGGCAATCGATCGATGATCTGAAAGACAACGAACAAACAGCTCATTCAGCTTTACTCAATCACAGAAGATAACTTGGCCACGTACATGCAGTAGTGGCATGATCGTTTCAAGTAGAGGACTATCATCATCAGCAGAGTATGCAGCTTTAAGCCACTCTCGTGTAATATCCATTGCACGCGGGTTTTCAGACCAAGCCCTAAAATAATGGTTACCTGCACCGTCCCGGATCTTCGTCAATATTTCCAGTCGTATAGAAGGGTCAGCCTCATGGATATTGCTCATAATTCGCTCTACTAAAGTGTTGACGGCCTGGGCTCCTGAAAAAGCCGAAGAATGCAGTAACGGTTTGACCGACGTATAAAACCGCGCTTTCCTCTGTGCGATCTCCTCGGGAGACGGTTCGAGAGGTTGAGGTTGGGTTTGCAACGTAGATTGTGGTTGATTTTGCAATGTTGATGATGGTTGAGACGTTTGCGAATCTGATTGAGTAGTTGAAGACTGAGTGCCATAAAATGATGCCGGACTAATCGAGGTCAAAAGGGAACTCGGGTTCATCAATGCTTGAGGAGACAGAGTTCCTTGAGACGTGGCGGTCGAAGCTTGGCGATAGTAAGAAGAGGGAATAAAGTGCGTAAAGGGATATTGCTGGCGCTGTGGCTGGGAAGCAAAGATGGATCCATAAGGTTGTAAATTGGGATTGGATCCTGGTAACGTCAACGCTGGACTATAAGAGAGGATCAGGGCACTGAAAATTTAAAAAGATGCTTGAACATACTCGATCATGAGAGGCTGATGATGGTTGGTCGACTCTGGCGGCTGTGACTGGACCGTCGAGTTTTGCTGCTGAACAACGTGAGTGGATTGTGATTGTTGTGCGGGAGGGGAGTTGGGTGGAGGTGATTGCTGCTGAGTGGGTTGTGACGCGGTCGAATTGGACGAGATGGTGGCGCCGTTGAGAGTCGAATAGTTGGAAAGGGGAATGGGTGGCCAGGTCGAGTTGCCATAGGCAAGCGTGGGGTAGGATGGCAAAAAGAATTGGTTGTGGGATTGGGTGAGCTGGGAGTAGAACGTCTGGGGCGAGGACAGCAGGGAAGGGGCCGCTGTAACAGATTGTTAGTTTACGACGCGCGATCAGCCAGCACACTGAGGCGTACACTGCTGCGAATTTGTTGGCATAGGCTCACCTCCCAATTCTCCGAGAGTGGTGAAATCGCTAATGTCCATGTTGTTTGCGGCCGAAGAGGAGCCGACGCCGATAGAGCCCGTTTGGGGCATGGCAGCCGGGCGCTCTTTTGCCCAGTCATCGAGGGATGACGAGGTCTGCCTCTGCGATTCATGCTGAGAGGACTCTGGCAGCATCGAGGGCTGGGAGACCCAGTGAAAAATAGGATCCATGGGGGCTCTGTTTTTATCGGGGCTCAGGCGACAGACAGAAGGCAACTAATACGGCTCAAAGACGCTAGGAGCGCAGATATGCTATCGACGGGTCGCAGAGGGCGACACAGGGGGTGGGCTCACCGGTGCGGAGGCGTGCGTGGTCTACAAATGGCGTAGGGAAGAGTGTTGGCACCGCTCGACATGCCCGCCCTTTCATTCTCCGCTTCACACTCCGCTCTCCCACGCTCTGAGACAGATTGTCTTGTCAGAAAATCACATAAAGTCAGCAAGTCCCGAAAAGATTTTGCTGACTTCTATACTTATGGCTGATCAACTCGTTCAGCGTCGCGAACTCGTCTGTCTTTTTTTCTTCTCCCACTGTCCTCTGCTCACCTTTTGCTAGTACTTTGCCAGCCTCATCTCCCTCACCGAAAACTTTCGCAAATGTGCAGAGATGAGCGAGAGCTTTGCGCGGGCCCTCAAGGACGCCTCCGACGATGATATCCGCGCCCTCTCAAATACGGTCTGTTTTTTTCCTTTGTCGCTTACTCGTCATTCTCATCCTTCTCCAGCATAAACGCAAGGCCGACGTCGCTCTTGACGATGACGAAGCTCCCAAAAAACGCAAGCGCAACGCGAAACCAAAGGACCCCAACGCGCCGAAACGCCCCGCGTCGTCATACATCCTCTTTCAGAACGAGATTCGCAAGCAGCTCAAGGACCAGCATCCCGAGCTCACCAATGCTGAGCTTCTCAACATGATCTCTGACATTTGGAAGAAGATGAGCGAGGATGAAAAGGCCGTAAGCATCCCTCATTCGCGTCGCGTCTTCACGTGTCTTGACGTGCCTATGATAGACATATCACAAACTCGTCGAAGACGCCAAGGAACGGTATTCCCAGGACAAAAAGGCGTATGACAGTCGTACCCCGGAAGAGGTTGCTGCTGCCAACGCTGCCGTCGCTGAAGCTGCCGCGGTTCGTCTTTCGATCGTGGTGTCTTGACGTCTTGCTTACCTTTTTTCCCATCAGGCTAAGAAAAGTAAGCCACGAAAGAAGAAAGCCGTCGAAGCTACTCCCGAACAGTCTTCGCGTCCGCCGCCAGTGGCCGCCGAAGTATCCAGGAGTACAGAAGCCTCGTCTGATGAAGAATCTGATGCTGACGATTCAGAAGATGATGCCCATGCAGAAAAAGACACCGACTCTGACGCGAGCGAGGTGGAGGAGCCAGTAGAAGTAAAGCCGACCAAGAAGACCAAAAAAGCAACTAATCATGTTGCTCAAACACATAAATCAAAGAAAGGGTCATCAAAGTAGTTGACCCAGGTTATGTTTATTTTTCTTGCCTTTCCATTGCTTCAGACTTGTGAAGCGCAGCGTAAAACTGCATGGTCAATGATCTTTATTCTACTTATTCTACTTGTTAATCCCTGATTTTTTGCGCTACCTAGTTGTGTTGTACTTGTTGTGATGTCGCCCTTATTCGCACATCCATAATTGTAATCATTGTCGGGACTGCCGAAACCGTTTTCCTCTGCTGCGTGATCACATTTGAGCACTGCCTCGGATGAGTAATTGAACTGCTCTCCGATAAAAAGGGAACTGCGAAAGTCCTTTTCCGCCCATCTTCTTTCTCTTCTCTCGCAATGTCAGAATACGGTGCTCCTTCGTCGAATCCAGATACACGGCCCTTGCCAGATGGCTGGATTACTCAGTATGATAGCAAGTATGTGGCGTATCATACATAGTCAACTCCAATGATAACCTAACAAAACTCTGCAGCTACAAGACATGGTAAATCCTTTCTTCGATCGACTCGTATAATTGGTACCTAGACGTTGTTTGCAGGTTCTATGTAGATACCAAAGCACAGCCTCCCAAGATAACATGGGAACATCCTGCGGGAGTAGCTTCGCCGCCTCCTCCTCCTTATGACAACAAACCCAATAGTAGCGGACCGCCGAATGACGCCAGTACACGTAAGTCGTTGCCCTGTTTATCATTATCTTGAGTATCGAGTATTTATCATTGAATATCAGGAGGATCATTCCCTTCATTTGGTGGAGGTCATTCCCAAGGTTATGGCCCTCCTCCTCAGAATCATGGACCTCCCCAAGGTTATTATGGTGGCCCACCTCAAGGTTACGGTGTACCTCCTCAGGGATACCCACCTCAAGGATATGGTCCTCAACAAGGTTATTGGCCTCCTCAACCTGGTTACGGTCCTCCTCCTGGAAGTTATGGTGGTTATCCTGGATATGGACCACCACAACAACACGGTGGGTATGGATATGGTCAACCTGCGAAGAAGAAGGGAGGAGGAGGTTTAAGTTCGGGTGCGGGATTGGCTTTGGCTGGTGGTGCGGGATTGGTGGGTGGTTTGTTAGTTGCTGATGCGATCGATGATGGGTTTGATGATGATGGTGAGTCGTTTATCTTTCTACGTTTAGAGCAACAAATTTAAGTCTCGTTTATTAGGCGGAGGAGATTTTTGATTTTTCTAGCTGCTCTGGCGTAATTTATCGCGGTTGGGTTTTGATACCGTATGTGTTATACTTATGATCTAAAGATCGGAGATCTTTTCTTTTACAGTTTCTTTCTCTCTCTCTCTTCTCTCTCAATGTTCCTTACTTTGGCATCGATAAGATGCAAACCTCGGTGTTATTTCTCGTAGGACAACGGTGTATATGATTATCTGTGAATATTATTCCATTCTAAACTCGGAGTTTGGGCATGCGCGTGATTGTTGACGTCAAGGACTACACTGCGTGGTACCTGAATTGACATTGTGTAATGCTTTGATTGGTGGGATATTGAATATTGAATATGTTGCCGTGAGCATTGTGATGATAATCATTGTACCTGGTTGTCCAAAAATACTGATCCGCGTGGAATAGAGCGATAAGGCTAACCGAGGATGCTATGGGTGTGTACTACGCTCATAGGGAGTTTGAAACTTTGACCAATGACGGTAAATGCAAGTCAAAGTTTTACAATGTTCCTTGGTTAGTCCGAAGATATAAGTATCTGCCCACGCTTGCGCTGGGCCTCCCATGCACCGCCCACCTGGATTTGGCTGGAATACATGAAAACCCAGTTGATATAATATTTTTGCCCCGCCAGTTTCTATGAGATTTTATTCCCAAATTCCAGTATTCAGTGCAGGCGAGTTCGAAGAGACACGCAAAAGGAGAAACTCGTAGGAGTCGACTTCTTTAGGCTGCTTCAGGGAGCCCAATGCACACAGGCTGCTGCAGGACACAGCAGAAACTTCAAAAACGTTGGGCTTGTATCCCCTGATAGGCTAACTGTATGATTGAAACGAGGGGGGCGATGAGACGCGCCTCAACGCGCAGTAGTGAACTGGACATGTACGAATTTAGATGGGATCGCTGATCTGATCGTATAAACACTGTATCGATGTTAAGTGATTGGGGATGATGTGAGTTGGGGTGCCATGGCTTCAACAGCAGAATTGGAGACATCACTGGAGCAAGCACCAGAAATGAACCTCAGAGGACCATCGACAGCCAAAATGGGCGCGCGCATCTGATGAATGGATTTGAATTGGATTTTTGTGTAATCACATGAAATGAATGAAAGTCGACCTTAATTAGTATCTTGGGGAGGAATAGTGACGCTGCAGCTTTCTGCCCTCTCATGTCATCCAACTGGGATGTCTATTCGCGCCAGGGCATCGACCTCGCCTCGTTCGCAACCACCGTCGCTTTCGACACCGTAAAACGTGGCACTCGTCTCTCCGTATGTCATTCATTCTTTCCTTCTACATCCACCACTCACACGACGTACTTAGTTTCATGTCGGTCGTAGCCTGGCTACCACCGCTGTTGGCGTCACCACCAGTGTCGTCGACTATGCTCTGTTTGGTGGAGGCCCTGTCCTGGGTCCTGTTGCTGGCTCAGCAGTCCACTCAGCCTTCTCTTTGGCTGAACAACTCGTCCTCGCACCAATCCACTTATCCGAATACCTCACCTCAACTTCTCTCATGGCCGCACATAGTTCTATCAACGTCCTGTCCGTCATATTCCCCGGCAGCAATGAGGCTAGTTTTTCCTTGGCCTCCTTCATCACTCTGGTCAAAAGAGAGTGGTCGGACTCGGACAGCATTTCGCCAGTGAACAGCTATGGACTTACACAAGTTGCCAGAGCAGTCGTTGCTTGGGTCGCTCTACAAGGTGTAACGCAGGAATGGCAAGAGAAGCACTGGTTTAAATATCTTAAAGAGCTTGATGTCATGGAGAAGCAGACAGTTGAGCGGGAACACCTACGTAGACCTCGAAGGTACCGCCTTTCAAAATCGTTAACTCTGGCTATCCCCACTGAATTGTTTTCAAGAAACTCTAGGGTTCGCGTGACTTCAGATGTCATATTCCCTGGCCGCAGAGGTCCTCAGATTATATCTGCAGATATTGGAGATGCCCCTATCCTCACACCTTGCTCACCTCGCTCACGGAATTCCACCATATCTTCCATTTCTTCTCTCACGATGACTACCAGTCATCCAACTCTAACTGCTTCACATTCTATGTTATCTTTTCAATCGTTAACTCGCAAACCTTCACTCCAACTTCTTCATTCTCCTACTGCTTCCATTCACTCCCTCTTTCCGACTTATTCGTCCCCCGCTTCTGCTTCAAATGAACCCCAATTACTCCCCCTCGACGAACTCAAAGCAACTCTTCGTCGTCTATCTAAAATGGTCTTGGCAGGTTATGGTGGTGCTTCACTTTTATTCTTTGGCATAACGCCAGATATCAGACCGAGGGAGAAGGGAGAGGCAGGAGAGAAGTTGGAAGAAGAAGCAAAGCTTGAGGTCGCTGTTGATGCTGCAGAAGCGGAAGCGGCTGGAGATAATAGGAAGCAAATGATCTCTTCGTCGCAGTCGAAATATTCATGGTGGGGTCAACTGATGGGCAGACATGATCAAGAGATCTTTGAGTCTGCGCTTACTGATGAAGAACGGAAGGAGAGTATCAGAATGAGAAAGCACCAGGAATCGGAAGATAGAAAGAGGCAAAAAACAAAGTCGACTGCTATAGTCGGGATTGAGCATCTCATGCCGAGGTTTTGGGTCCTCACTGATTATAACAGGGGACAGGTTGTGCTTGTTATCAGAGGTAGGGTATTCATGGTCTTAAGCACTCGCTGTCTTACATTTTCAATATTTCAGGGACAATGTCACTCAATGAAATTGCTGTTGACTTGACTTGCCATCCTGAACCTTTCCAGCCTGCTCGGACTCAGGATGCAGACATTGACGAGGAGGACTACGAGTTTATAGAGACTCCTGGCGATTACATGACATCTCCGAGTACCAAACAATATGAACAAGAAAGTCAGAAAGGTCCATCTTACAATGTGCACTCTGGTATGCTCCGGATGGCCAAAGCCATGGGTGAATCAGGGAAACCCGTGCAGCTGGCCGTTCAGGAGGCGTTGTATCATAATCCAGGTTTTGGTGAGCATTTGTACGTGTTGTGGCGTGGATGTAATCTTGATACAAGTATTTTTCAGATCTGGTACTTTGCGGACACAGTTTGGGAGCGGGTGTTGCTGCTATCTTAGGGCTGGTATGTCTTAATATATTTCTGGTTCGAGCCGTGATAATTGAGACGTGGACGACTGGTAGATGTGGGCAGATCCTAGTACATGCCTTACTGTAAGATCCAGCGGTCTTCCAGTGGGCCGGAGAGTGTATGTCTATTGTTTTGCGCCACCGTGAGTACTATATTTGTTACTATGAGCTGCGTGATCAGCCGTTAACATTCTTAACTCTTTTTCAGTTCACTGGTAGACGCTCAACTTAGTCAACTTGCGAATAAACTAATCACTTCTTTTGTATATTCCAATGATGTCGTCACGAGGCTTTCGTTGGGTTCTGTTCGTAATTTACGGAGCGCCGCTTCATGGTTGTGTGAAGCGGAGGAGGGAAAACACGTGTATGGGACGAATGGAGTAAAGTTAAAGGAAGATGGGTGGTCTGCTGTTACTAGTCGGGCGAGGAGATGGAAGGAGGCTCCAGATAACCAGAGTAAAGAAGATATGGATTGGGTTAGTCTGTTTTTTTTTGGACCTCCATTTGCTTTCGAGTACTGATAACAGTATGGGTGTATCTAGTTGGTGGCAGTGAGGAAGACGCTAGAAGCGAACATGCAATACCAAGATTTATTGCCCCCCGGACGGGTCCTTTGGGCTATGAGGGATAGTGACTTGCATCCATCACACCAGAAGAAAGAGCCAAAGGAGAACAATGAAAAGGGTCAGAAAGATAAATTAAGATTGTTCGAAGTGCTTGATGTGGAGAAAATCTTTGGTCAGATTGTTTTTGCGAGAAATATGCTCACGTACGTCCTACCCTTGTTTATGACTGGCAAATGCATCAAATACTGACTGCGATTGCCCGCTGAAATAGTGCACATATGCCTCACCAATATGACAAAGCTCTTCACGACTTACTATAACTCAAAACACATTGGCATTATTTTTCTGGATGCATTATCCCCCCACGTTACCGACTATCCCGCATATCATTTCGTTCCGACTAACCTGTTTGTGATTTCTAAAGCTGGAATGTGCATCATACCATAGATGTCCCCGGAAATTCGAATGTATTCTATGTATGATATATCCCCTTATGCTAAAGGTCGCTTAATGTATATCTGTTCTTATCTTTTTCTTCGGAGTTGCACTATTTTTGGAGGTTCCCTTGTTCCATGGAGTGACTGGAAAGGTTTTTTGTTAAACATTGGCTCACGGACGTATGTAAGTATGATTTGTATGCTACAAGCTCGTTTATTTTATTTCCTCCACACTATCTTTTTTATCCATCTCGTCGTTCGAAGGCGTGACCGAACTATCGGAATGTTCGACGACTGTATCGATATTGGATATCGGACCCTTGAACCAATGCACCCCACCGTACTTGGGAAAGTAGTACCATAGGACGGAGAGGACAAGGACACCACCGATGACGACTATGCTGTAGTTCATTTCTGTGGCATTTGTAGTCGGAGTTTCGGGGAAAAGGAAGACGATGCCCAGGAAGAGCATGAATGTAACAGAGATAATTGCTATCGGGAGACTCTGATCCATAAAAGGTTGGTCAGAACAATAATACGGAGTGATGATGAAAGAAAACGAACATATCTACCAAGAGAAAATGGTCCAGGTTGGAACTTGTTTCCACCCGTGAATCGGACAACGATGGGAATGGCGTAGGCGATGTAGACGGCTGTTACTGACATCGAGAAGACGGCGTTGATGGCTTGGTCACTGGCGAAGACGAGAAGACCAAGGGCGAGGGCTAAGAGAGCATCATACCAGACGACGTTGACGGGTGTTCGAGTGTATGAATTCATCTTGTATAGCCATTTTGAAAGAGGAAGAGCTGGAGCGCTTTTAACGATGAAAGACAAAGCGGCGGAAGATAAAAGACATACCTCCATCGCGACTGAAGGCAAAAGTTTGTCTGCTGGCTGCTAGTAGCTATGGAGAGCATTACTCCGGAGTTATATGGAATGAAAATGGGGTACTCACCATACTCGACCCCATCATGTACCTTGATATTCAAAGTCAATACTATATCGAACCATCGGGAGAGGGAATACACACTGAATCAGGACAACCAAAATCCAGATGCCCAACGTAGCCTTTTCGCCGAATGAGTTTCTAAAAATTTGAGCCATGGGCTGATCACTGTTCGCTAAAGCTTCAAGATCGGTTCCCATGCAAAACGCTAGAGCCATGTTGATAGCTTTTGGCAAGATTTGATCAGCACCAGTTCCTGATACACCTATAATAAAGGGATTTACCCCAACCTAGAAGCCCTGCAATACCGATGGCTCCAACAATTGCCCATGGGACAGCTACTGCGGCATTCGAGGCTTCTTCACTGATGTGTACACTCGAGTCGAACGAGCCTTGAAAATGCAATGGAGTTAACACATTTCTTAGAGAGGGAGTTTCATACAAATGGTCCATAACGGAGCAAGGAAGCTGTAGATGAAAGCGAACCCGTTAGGCCAGCCGTTCACTAGAGAAGGGTGAATTCATTGGTGTCACTTCGATGATTACACACACTCACAATTAGTGAAATCCCATAACGCAAATTTAGCTGTATTTCGAAACTCTTTCGGGGTTGCAATGGGGAGAGCAATTATAATAGCGACACAAAAACTGGAGGAGTGAAGCCAATTCTTTTAGCACAAGAATGAGAAGAAGAGTGAAGCGCCGCACAGGACATTGAGTACGATGTATACTGTCTGCAAACGTGCCAGCACCCTCGTTCCGAAACAGCACACGACACCATGGCTGATAATGATGGCGGCATATATACCACTAACGGAGTTCAGCCTCGATGGAGTTACAGTTATCACAATTCTAAAGATAGGACTCACAAGAGTCGGCTAGTCGTTGCTTCGAAAGTGCCGTTTGTTCCGATGTTAATGGCAGCCATGACTTGAACTGAAGCGCCCCAATCGATTGAGGCGAGAGCAGCCACTGATGCGATTGTGTTGGAGTCTGCAATGTGCGATCTTCGTAAAACAAAATCAATTCTGCGAGTTATGCGGAACTTACATCCGACAATCCATGATAAGAAGTTCCTCGACCATGGTGATGCCAATGAATAAGTCCAAAAATATAGCTATCATCAAAGGTGGGTGGATAGGCATGAAGAAAGAATGGAAGCCGAACTTACACCACCCGAAGTGGGAGCTGCACTCCCAAGTTCCGCGAGTGATAGCCCCACACAGAAGATAAAGATACTAGCAACTAGCCACTGCAACGGCAAAGCATCGTCAGGATAGCAATTCGCGGGAAATGTCAACTCAAAGAAGGCACGTACTCCCCAGACCATGGCGGGACCACCTCCATTAGGAATAGCATAGAATAGCACAGACGATATAGAGGGCATAAGTCCGATGATAGAGAACGCAATCCCAAAGACCTGTAGGTAGTGAAAGTAGGAATTGTTTCAAACAATAGCGAGGAAGAATCAACACACCTCAAGAGGTGTAAACTCCCTCTTGAATTCCTGCTTGTACCCGAGCTCTGCTAGCAAGGCTTCGTCAGCTTGACGAATTGCTGTAGTATGGTGCTCTGCCTTCACAGCCATCTGATTGAAAATGAAAAAAAGTAGTGAAGTGAGCGCTAGGATAGCGAGAGGGACTCCAAGTCAGAATAGAACAGGGGTCTTTTAAGCATTATAGGTCCCAAGAAGTTGCTGTGGGTATAATTGACGGGATCCAATAAAATTAGCTGCACATGGTTCGGTGTGACACAAGTTGATAGAAGCCTAAATCTATGATGATGGGGTGGTGTTGTATAAATTCGCTAGAAATTCGACCGCTAAAATATGAAGTCCGGTGTGGAGTTGTGCTTCAATGGAACATTCTTGCCGCCTTGATTTGCTTTCCACGTGTTCTGTTATCAGCCCCTCATGTTTGTGTAATGGTACATTTACATTGAACGAGGGGCCTATGGCACCAATGACTTGGAGCACATGGCAAGGAGTCATTGTAGTTTATCTTCCCATAGCTGTTTGATCTCTCCCTCAACCCCTTTTGTCGCTAAGGGTTCAACAAGTCGCCACAACTCGTCTGCAATGACCTCACGATCTTTCGATGCATCCACGACCACCCACTCTTGACTGCTATCTCGGCGGTGATTATCATTGTCGTTATGAACCATTTCTTGACCAAGTCGATGAAAGATCTCTCTTACACGATTTTGCACGTCAATTTTTTCGTAACGTTCTTCACCGTACCCGGAACGGCGCTGGGCTTCCGCTGGAGAGAAGTCGAGGAAGATGGTTAAGTCAGGAGCGGGAAGTGAAATATCTGGTGCACGACACCACTCTAGTGCTGCCAAGTCTCTTGTCGTTTCAGGCACATTCGTTGACGTTGAATTTGATTTAGAAGAAGAGAACTGTTGTATGAGAGAAGGTTTGGATGCTGAGAATGCTATACCGGAAAACGCGTATCTGTCACAAAGGATAGTCGTGCCCGAGTGTAGAAGGTCTGTTATTGTTGACCTGATAAGTAAAATGGTGAGAGATAAACGTCTAAACTGAAAGAAAGTTTAGAGGAGAGATACGTACGCCAGTTCCCAGCGATTTGCGGAAAACAATAGATGAATAACATGATCGTCTAATTCAGATTGAGAACGTAGATAAGAGTCGATCATTTGACCGATTGGTGTCGTTCTATCTGGGCAGGCAAATCCACTTCGGTATACAATATCTTGATTTGTTCTGCTTGACTCTTACCAGGGAATTTAAGCAGTTTAGTAGGGATATTCAAAGATTGGAGTTTGGAATGTAAGAGAGCGGCTTGGGTTGTTTTGCCGGAACGGTCGAGTCCTTCGATGACGATGAAGGGTGCGCGCGAACGTGGTTGGGTTTTATCGGTTGGCATCGTTGTGAATAGAGAGGGCTTTTCGAAAATGCAGTCATGCGGTTCTTAAGTAATATGTATTGATGATACCTGGCCAGATTAACTCATAACACCTCTTTTATACAGATAGACGGTAGTATCATAGCAAACCGCGCTGGTAAACTGGGGGATGGAAGAAGAGAAACGGTGGCCCAGTAACTTCCAAAGTAACTGTGGCATTAATCCTGGTCGGTCAAGTCGCGGGGTCGATACTTTATTCCCCGATTCTCAAGCTCAGCTTCAACGTCGTCCGGAACACGGCCTTTGACATGAACGGCATATATTCCACGGGCGTAATTCGCTAAAATGAGAGTCTCAACTCAACGGAATGAAACTCATGAAAAAAAGTCGACAAACGCACTTGTTCTCTGCCAACGGGCGACCCAGCTGGTGTCAGGTGCAAAAAGAGCGATGACACCATCAAAGTTGGTTGTAGTACACGATAGTATCCGGTCTGGGCTGCCCTTGAGCTGGACGAGGCTTCAACAAGGATAGTAGCGATACAAGTACGAAAAGCATACCTGCATGATTTCTTCACAATTTGGACATCCGATTTTGCGAAAGTCGGTGGGTGTCAGGACGACAGAACAGAGAAGACATGCTCGAAGGTTTTTGCCTTTGGCTTGTGGTGGAATTGGGGCGCTCATTTCTGTCGTCCAAGTGGTTGGTGTGGTACTCGAGTCAGGATCATGTGATCTATATATTGAATAAATTACTACCATCTCGTTATGTCTACCTCAGCCTCCCCAAAAATACTTGTTTTCTTTATGGCAAAGTCCTCCTCTGGATCTACCCCCTCCTCATCTTCCATAACATAATAATCAGGGAACTCTCTTTTCAAAAATCTAAAAATGTAACCATTGATGACTTCAAATTCGAGTAAGAAACCGTCATGTCCATCAGGTGATGGTACGGTAACCAACTCTGCTTCCGGTATATTTGCTGCAATCTCTAGCTGTTCAGAGGGTGTGAACAATCCGTCCGTGGCAATGCTTATGACAAGCGCCCGAGGAGGGAGATTTGCGAGCACTCGTTTGAGTGCTTCGGTATCGGAAATATTAGATGATACACGGCCACGAGATACGTCATGTGTATCGAGTTTTCGAGTCATGTGGATATAACAGTTGGCGTCAAATCGGGCGATGAACTTATCACCTTGGTATCGTAGGTACGACTGAGCTGAGAAGATTGGGGGCCTCGGGGTGGAAGGAGAAGAGAGAGTGGATGTGCCGTCGCTTGTTGAGCCTTGTAGTAGATCAGTGCCAATAGTACTAGTAGTCCGTATTTTCGGGCTCTTGAGGCCATCATTGTGGAGTACGACAGCATCACCACCGTCAGAGGTTTTCGGTGACTCTGGAGGAGTAATGATTCCACCCTGGTCGATTTGTGGTTTTCTTCCAAACCTCGTTTCAAAAGAATCACGGGATCGATATGTCAGAAGTGCACTCATTCTGGCAGCGGCTAGCCCACTAGCCGGTTGAGATTCGTAGAAGCCGTCGTGATAGCCGGGGTCACTATAGATGCTCTGTCTTTGGGCTTCTCCCCAAGAGATACACCAGGCGGAATGACGAGCAGAGGTAGCGATTGGAATGACATGCCGCACGTAACCTCGGGGAGTGCAAAGAGGCCATTCTAGTACTGCCATCCCACCCATGGACCCTCCAATAGCGACAGCGACGGATGCGACGCCCAAGTGATCTAGAACAAGTTTCTGCAGACTTTTGGATGGGAGTACGTAAGGTGAGTTGGTATGCGTCTATGCTCAAGATAGAATCTGCGTACTACACATCGTCACGGATGGTTGTTGGAGGAAATGCGGGACCATAGTGGCGATTTGTATCGGGATTAGTTGTGATCGGTGAGGCAGTGCCATATGGTGATCCTAAAGTATTTGCGCAGAAGATGAAGAATCTCCTCGGGTCGAATGCCTTTCCCCTACCCATCATCGGTCCCCACCAATCCTCCACATCAGCGCTCCCGGTAAATGCATGGCAGATAATCATGACATTGTCCTTGGTTTCGTTGAGCTTGCCCCAGGTTCTGTACGCTACAGGTACTTGTTTGAGCGTTGTACCACATTCGAGAGTGAACTCGGGGAGAGTGAGGACCTCCTGGTCGATGAGCTGGGTGAGAACTGGCATGAGAAAGAGACGAGAGATAACAAGAATAATTTCTGACACCATTGGTCACGTGGTGTATTTCTCGGATCAATAGCATCAGCGGAAGTTGATCCATCCTTTGTCCAAGTTCTGACTCCTGGCCATGAGCAATGTCACTAACCAGATGTTCTCTGGTCAGTCACTCGCATGCTGCGTCTACAAAATACTCACATCCCAAACAGGCGCGCTTTCTGGCTTTGCCACAACAACATTTCTCCAACCTTGTAGGTCCATGTCATTAAAAAAATCACCACCGAAAAACAAATCATCAAAATAGTTGACTTGTTGAAAACTCGCATGCAACAAGGCGACGGGAGGATACGATCCAAGTGCGCGACCCCTCAAGTCTTCCTTCACGCGAATCGTTAATTGAAATCCATGCAGCCGCGGTGTCTCTCTTGTCACGGGCACATTACAAGACGTCTTGGCGACCCGTGGCTGGAAAGGACTATGGCGCGGCACAGAGGCTTCTCTAATGCGAAATGTGCCTGGTGTTGCCATGTACATGACTTGTTTGACCCAACTTCGGACTTGGATGGCGACTTCACCCTATTTCACCAGTTACAGACAACAACCATTCCCGGATAATCCCAATGCCTCAGTTCTTCCTAAACTCACCAATACCGGCAATCTACTGGCTGGAGCGACGACCAGAGTGGCGGTAGGCCTCTTGTTGAATCCCTTCTCAGTCCTTAAAGCGCGGTATGAGGTATGAGATTGTAATCTACAAGATCCGAGCATAAACCTTCTTACGTGGAAGGCAGAGTGACATGTACGCCTACAAAAGTTTAGGAGGCGCGCTCTCTTCTATAGCCAAGCAGGGTCCTCAGGAGTTATTACGAGGTTTCATGGCTTCAGCGCTACGAGATGCACCATACGCAGGTCTTTTCGTCGTATTCTACGAAGGCATCAAACGTGAAGCTAGTACGGATTTATTTTTATTGAGTATGAATCACATCTAACGTCATTCGCTACCTCAAGTGTATCTCACTCCACCGACAAGCACGTCACATTCTACCCTCGTCCATGGCATTTCAGCTGCAACAGCTGGTGCTATGGCGACAATGGTGACCCAGCCCTTTGATGTCATCAAGGTAAGTCCTTTCTTGGGCTTTGATACCCACTCAAAATTAACATAACCTGCGCAGACCAAAATTCAAGTGCGCCGAGAAGATAGATATCACGGATTTTTCAAGACCGTTGGTACAATTTGGAATGTACGTCCAATATCACCTAATAGGCCCATCAATATCTAACCTTGGTTATAGCAAAGGGGCATTTCCGGCTATTTTGACGGTGCCTCCCTTCGCATGTCTCGCAAAGTTCTTAGTTCTGCACTTGGATGGGCAGTATATGAAGGTTTCCTCATGTTTGTGAGAGCCTCCAACCGTCAGGTTGAACATTCTTAGAAGATATCGGTGTGGTCTTACTTCTCGAATACCCCAGTCGAACATACATTCACCCTCAATTGTATTTGCTAATTTCAATCGGTCTTGTTAGATTATGTAGACCGCCACTCCAATCAATTTGTATGTTGTGAGAATCCCGAGTGGAAATAAGGATTTAATAGTCTGTCCCAGATGTGCAATTAAAGAATGTAGAATCTCGCTGCCCACGAAGTATTGATTATGAGTATTCCTTTTCAATGAATTTCGCAATTGTCTGCAATTGGATATTAGATGTACCCTCGTAGATGGCGCCCTGAAACACTGTCAGTCGATACCTCGCAGATATGGTATGGAGAAAGCTTACGATTTTGGAATCCCTCCAATACTTTTCAATGCCGGTCTCTCGAGTAAACCCTACACCACCCGCCCACTCGATTGCCGAGCCAGAT
This sequence comes from Agaricus bisporus var. bisporus H97, assembly GCF_000300575.1. Taxonomy (NCBI): domain Eukaryota; kingdom Fungi; phylum Basidiomycota; class Agaricomycetes; order Agaricales; family Agaricaceae; genus Agaricus; species Agaricus bisporus. The sequence continues at coordinate 228,887 of NW_006267367.1, forward strand.
ACTCGCTGAGCAACCTGACTACTCCAATATTTGGCCATTGCAGCTTCTTTGGTAAACGGTTTGCCTTCTTCCTTGCGACGTGCAGCATTATAGGTAAGCAGACGAGCAGCCTCAAGGTCGATAGCCGCTTGCGCTATCTGGAATTGCATTCCCTGGAAGGTACCAATAGGTTGACCGAATTGCTTGCGCTGGTAAGTATAAGGAACAGCCTTATCAAAGGCACCTTGAGCCAGACCAAGCATTTGGGCAGCGATACCGATACGGCCTAGTGTTTACAATGTTAGACGGAATGAACATCACTAGAAATAACTTCACTCACCCTCATTCAACACTTCAATAGCAATTTTGTAGCCTTTGCCTTCACTACCGATGACGTTCTCCGCAGGAATCTTCAAGTCGTCGAAATTTAGTGTACATGTCGAGGAAGCTCGAATGCCGAGCTTCTGCTCTTTTTTGGCAATCTTAATACCCATATCCTTGGTGGCAATGAAACAGGTGATTCCCTTGTATCCCTTACTAGGGTCAATCTTTAGAGAAAGTATGATTAATCTGACTGGCGACGCAGAAATAACCGGTACACTTACGTTGGCAAAGATTAGGAAGATGTCTGCCTCGTATGAGTTCGTGATCCACATCTTTGACCCGTTGAGTATCCAGTGATCACCCTCTTTCTTCGCGCGTGTTTGGAGTGCAAAAGCGTCAGAGCCAGAGGCGGGCTCTGATAGACAGAATGAACTAAGCTGATATGAGAGTTTCAGGTATAGGGAAAAAAGAAAAGACAATATTATGAGTCAGACGTACCGTAGACTCGGCAAGCAAGGGTAAGAACTTGTCCTGTTGTTCTTTTGTACCATGTTTGCGGATAATGGTATTGACGAGGGTATTGTGAACGTCACACATAACCGAGACGGAAGGGTCGACTTTGGCAAGCTCCTCGATAACAATGAGAGCAGATGTAAATGAGGACCCAGCGCCTCCATGATCCGGATCAATTTCAATACCCATGAGCTAGATAGAAAAACACGTTGGAAATTTCGACGACTGTAGCACGGAATAGACATACGCCTTGCTCAAAGAGACCTTTGATGATGGATGGGTCCATTTTTTCGTTCTCGTCCATCTCTCGGACCTTGGGGCCGACAACATCGACAGCGAAGCGTCGAACTGCGCAAGGTGAATACCTTACGGATCAAAGACAATTGGGAATAAACATACCAGCCTCTCTGAGCATCTGCTCCTCTTCTGTGAAAGTGTCCAACGATGTTGGTACGTAGGCATCACTGCGTATGCATCTCGAGGTCGAGAAACCCCTATTGATAAGGAAGATATTGTAAGCGACAAAAGAGGGATTATACTCTTGTACAAACCTTGCTACTTGGGCAGACCGGGGGCGAAGAGAAGAGCAAGCGCGAAAAGCAGCAGACCTGAACATTGTAAAGGGAGAGAAATCAAAAAGCAATCGAGTTCCGGGAATTCAATTTCCGTTCACATCAAATCACGTGTTTCCCGCCCAATGTGACCCGATTGGGACGGGCGGCATTGCAGAAACCTTCATGATGGCTGCCAAACGATTCCTCGTCGCCCTCGTCTCTGCAACTTTTGCCTTTGCGGACACTTCTCTCGTTGCTTGGTCTTCTTCAGGGTAATATTCAGTTTGTAAGTTGGGTGATATGGCTAACGAAAAGTAGGTCGACTGCGCTCGATGCGCTTCCACCATCTCTCACGACGTCCAAGTTCACCAATCACATCCTAAACAACGACCAATTATGTGATTTTGACGCTATCGTCCTCATTGACCAACCAGGAGTACGTCTCCTCATTGTATCTTATCACAAGCATGTTTCCTAAGTTGAACTTTCGTCTTCTTCAGGACCACCGCAATGGGCTTTCATCCCATGTCATCTCGCGCAGCATCTCTTCAGCACCCTCAGCACGCTCTTTCAAATTATCCGGTTCTTTCAATTTACCAGTTACAGCTGAAAGTCTTTCGTCCCGCTGTAACGCCCGTTTCTTGAGTTACACACCTGGACCGTCATCATCGGGTGACGTTTCACTCGAGGAAGGCCAGAAACACGTCTTGTGCTTGAAAATGCCCGAGAACGCTGATATTGAAAAACACGGTAGTTAATTTTTCACTGTTTGACTGAAACGAATTGAACCGGTTCCTTTAGAAGCTTCACTTGCAGCAGAGCTTTCGACCATTTCATCCATCTTCCCTTCCCACTTCATCATCTACACCGGTCCTGGCCTCTCAAACCTCCACATCCGTCAATCTCCAGAAACACCCCCTCGTCCAACCATAGAAACCACCACCAACACTTCTCAAATACCCGTCAACAACCCCACTGCCTCCATTACAGATGTCAACACCACTGTATACTTCACAACCGGCTTGATTACCGCTCTCCTCCTCGTTTTCTTCATTCTCCTCCCTGTTCTATTCATCGGTGTTGGAGCTTTGGCTAGTATCCAAACACCCATTCGTATGGACGCTCCAAAGGGTTATAGTGCAGTTGAGAGAAAGAACCAATAGGAGATACTTGAGGAACTCTTTTATTCTTTTACTAATTTGGATATCTTATCCTTCTTGCTGCGAATGCCATGTATATGTCTATTGTGTGACTACAAAGACAGATTAGGAGGACAAATTACAAAACAGGCTAGACTCTTTTGCGACAAGATACTCTACATTGCGAATGCGACAACTTGAAAAAAAAGACAAAGAAAAAGAAAGAAAGAAAGAAAACACAAGACGAAGATATAGACAAGTAGAACGAATGATAAATTAGAAACAAGCGAAAGGGTTCATCACGAATCAATTTCAGTACAATCCGCACCATCAGTGACTTGACCCATAACATCCACCATCGCCAAATGAACAGGTAAAATCGGGTTGGCTCCCGTCCTGAATCTGGCATCACCACAACCACCACCACTCCTACCATCGCCACCACCACCGCCACCACCATCAGTCCCAGACAGCTTCCACTGCAACTGAGCCAACACACTCAACTCGTAAAAATTATGCGTCACATCCGAAAGAATCACTCCCGGATCCAACATATCGGTCTTGCTATTATTTCTATTATTATTACTATTGTTGTTGTTGTTGTTGTTGTTATTATCTTCTTCCCGCAAGGAAGTCGAATACGTCGATAAAAGATGAATATGGAGCATGGTTATCGAAGTGAGAGGTGCAGAACGCGGAACACGTATAAGGCATGATGTCGATTTAGGCATTAATCCGATTTTTGAGGGTATACTGGACGGAACAGTTGGGGGAGTGTTTGGATGGGTTGCGGTCGCAGGAGGCGAATCGGTACTTTCCGGATCCCCATCATTACTCGTACCGGACGGATCAGCAACGTAGGGTAGGGAGATACCGATATCAAGTTGGGATGGGGGAATAGCGATAGGAAGAACAATGTTCAAATTGACCGCGTAGGTCGTACTTGATATATCTGAGAACACCGTATTGTGTTTGTTGTCGTCAGATCGAGAGCCGAACATAGTCGTGTCGAATTTGGTAAATAACCAGGGTGTGTCTGGATCAACACAAAAAAGCGAGATGTGGACAGAGCGAGGATAATCCATAGCAAGCACAGTGGGTAAAAGTGTTGACCATGCTTTAAAAAAAGATTGAGTATGAAACAAGAACAACAAAATGGAGAAAAACTTACCTGCAAACTCCGCCTCTTCCATTATCCCAAGCTTCGAAATCACAATCCTCCACTCAACATCCGCTCTAACAGCAAACCCAGCAACAAAATCCCAAACTCTCTTCACCACCAACATTTCCTCACTACCTCCAAGAGAAGCAACACCACCATTCCCTTCACCATCCACATCTTGATTCAAAAGCCAAACCGCATGTTCCCAAGCCTCTCCACGTTGATCAACACACGCAGCCATAGCCCATTTCCCACATGAGCTTATCCGATATCCAACATGCAATAATGTATATCGATCCAAAACATCCAACGAAGAGAATGCAGCTCGTGTATATGTGACGGTATTATATGTTGGCCTTGTAAGTGTAAATATGGGTTTTTGAAGTAATGCTTTGATGGATATAGGGGTGTTGTCGGGTGAGAATCGGCGTGCCAGTGGTTGTTCGGTAGGAACGAGTATCCGGTTGTACAGATTCATACAGAAAGACTCGAGTTGGCTGGTACTCGCCGGATCATTTTCCATATAATTGATCACATGCTCTGGTACTAGTTGGACTATGATTTGACTAGAGGGATGCGCCCGCATGGATTTCTGCATCGAGGAAAGAATCCGGCGAAAAATTGTAGAGGACAGCGTCATCAGAGTAACAGGCACGACTAGGAAGAGGATAATCGGAGTTGTTGATCCACTTATATTTGATATGAACGAATCTGCAAAAGTGAGTAAGACGGAGGAAAGCACGAATCGGATGTGACATACCAAAGTGTTTTCTGAAAGAGACGTCAAACTTGAGCTGAAACAGCCCACCTTTGACATAGGTTCCGGGTTCCAGCATGCCCAAATGCTTAACCTATGTAAAAGAATTTAGGAAAAAAATCACTCCAAAGAAATATAGTTATTCACCTCGTAAGCAGTGCGAACACCTTCAAGCCAACTCACAACTTCACGGTGCCTATATTGGTCGCCATCATCTGCAAAGAGTGTATACACAGTCGCATTCTTTTCTCCATTCTTCGGTCCCAAGCCAAGTTTCTCCCAAAACCGAAGAGCGGGAGGAAGGATATTGATGATGGCCTCGCCCTTGCCTAATGTGATCTTTGGTGTCTCCATAGTTCGAGCTGAAAACTCGGCATGTCAGAGAAAGACCAGAAAAAAAGAAATTCAAGGAGACGCACCTGATCCAAAGAGGTCATTCATCGACAAGCATTCGACATCGTCCAAACTTTCAAAGGTCTTTTCCACCATCTTGACGTCACTGACCCATATTTCCGTGAGTCTTTTGCCTTCCATTCCTTTGGCAAAAGCATTGCTTGCTGACCACGCGTCGCGCCATACAGCGTTCTCAATAGCCTCCTTTGCAAGGACATTTACCACCACTTCAAGCATCCTCCATTTTTCTGCTGTCAAACCTAAGCCGGCGGCAGGAGAGACGGGTGTAGGAACACTTGCGATGGGTGCAGGGGTTGCCGCTGCTTGGCTGGCGGAACCTGAGATGGAAGAACCAGGCGGACGGAGGGGTTTACTCAGAGGAAGGAGATGCGCATGATGGAAATGGGTTTGCAATAGAGTGGGACCGAGAGGAAGGTAAGAAGGGGGAGGCGTATTGGGACGAGAAGTAGCAGGGGTATCCTCATCTTCCATCTCTTCGTCCGATTGGCTGTCTTCATCATCGGAACCATCCAGAAACGGCCGATGGGCAGCCCATTCTTCAAATTCCACAATCCAAGGATTTTGCTTGATGTCCTTCCTACCACCTTGAGTCATGCGCTTTCTCTTTAATTTGCGGACGATTCCGACTCGTGGATCCGTGAGGACGTTGTATCGATTTCTCCAGGACAGGTCGTCTGGAGGAGGACTGGGCAAACCAAACTTTCCGGTGGGTGCATATTTTCCATCGGCGACTCGGTGATGGTGGGCAAATGGGATAGGATCAAAGCCTTTCTGGGGTTGATCGGCAGGTGGAGAGAAGACTTTTGAAACGTCGAGGTGTACATGGGTAGGGACGGGTTCCGGAGATTTTATATCTGGAGAGGGGAATAGGGGGACGACTGAATCTGGGGTGAACACGGGTGTACCCCTTTGTTGGGAGTGGGGACTATGTTGTGGAAGGCCTGGACC
>NW_006267367.1:235994-331331 GCF_000300575.1 Agaricus bisporus var. bisporus H97
GCCGATGACGAAGGAGGGGCGGATGTGGAGGCCGTTGAAGGCGTCGGAGAACTGACGGACGAGGGCGGCGGTTGGGCCAGTGTAGGCAGAGAGAAAATAGGCCGGGGTTGCGTGCGGGAGGAGGACGATGGGTGCGCGCGGCGCGCAGACGGTGTCGGGCAACGGCAGGTACGGCGTCGGCCACAGCGACGGGCGCAGGAAGACGCTCTGCGCGGTGGGCAGCTGCTGGAGGTGGCAGAAGACGAGCGGACGGGAGACGGCCTTGTGGACCCAGCCCGCAGCCCAGTCGCCGCTGTCGTCGGCGGTGTCGAGCAGTAGAAATCCTTGTTTGCAGGGGAGGACACGGTGGCCGGCAGCGACGAGGTGGGCAAGCAGGGCGTCGACGTCGGCGTGGACTGCGAGGAGCATCGCTCGGAGTTTGCCGAGCCCGTTTCTCTCTTTTTCGTCCGCCATGCTCACCGTCCTCGACAGCGCCCACGCCCGCATTCTCTGCGTCGCCGACATCCGCGGCAAGCTCTCTGCGCTCAACGACCTCGCCCGCCAGGAAAACGCCTCCGCCATCATCCACACCGGCGACTTTGGCTTTTTCGAGCACGACAGCCTCGCCCGCATCACCGACCGCACCCTCCGCCACGTCACCCAGTACTCGCCTCTCATTCCCCAGGCCCAACGTTCCCATCTCCTCGCCCAGGACGCCCCCGACGCCATTCGCGCGACGGTCAACGTCTCTCTCCTCTCCGAGTTTCCTCTCCTCCTCGCCGGCCAACTCAAACTCAACGTGCCGGTCTTCACCGTCTGGGGCACCTGCGAAGATGTCGCCGTCCTCGAAAAATTCAGATCAGCCGCGTACGCCATCGACAATTTACACATCATCGACGAAGCCTCCTCCCATCTCATCGACCTTGCCGGCGTTAAACTCCGCCTCTTTGGCCTCGGTGGCGCTCTCGTCTCCCACAAAATGTTTGACAACGGCGAGGGCAAGGCCACCATCGCGGGTGGCGGCGGCACCATGTGGACCACCGCCCTCCAGATCGGCGAGCTAGTCGACACCGCACAACGCGTCTTTGACCCCTCCGAAACGCGTCTTCTCGTTACCCACGCCAGTCCAGGTCGCGAGGGCATCATCTCGCAGCTTGCCCTCGTCCTAAAAGCCGACCTCACCATCTCAGCCGGCCTCCACTTTCGTTACGCGTCCTCTTACAATGAATTCAGTGTCCAGCCCGATTTTGAAGGCTTCCGTCATAAACTCGCCATTGGCAAGGATAGCTGGGACAGAGTCTGGGAAAGCGTCAAAGGTCAGGTAGACAATGTCATCGACGGTGACCAACGCATCCTTCTCGAAAAGGCCCTTTCTGTTGTCGAACGCATCCCCACTCCGCAGCCCTCTACAGGCCCCGGTGCCACTGCCACAGGAGAGGAGCCCGCATGGAAAAACTGCTGGAATTGGAACCTCTGCGATGCTGCTTACGGTGCTCTCGTCCTCGATATCAAAGACGGACGCGTCAGCTCAGAACTCAAGAGTCAAGGTATTTTATTGTTCCTTTTGCCCTTTTTTTTTTCTGACGACGCATTCTCAGGCTTCAACTATGCCTACCGCCGTAGCGCGACCGCCCCCACTCCCAATTCTACCACTTCCGCCCTTCCACCTCAAACTGTCAATGGCAGCCAGCTCTCAACCAAGCAACCCACCCCGGCACCACCCCCACAGGCTGAAAAACCGCTTCCACCCCACCTAGCCAACAAATCCACCACCCACACACCCCCTCCAACCAGTCCTGCCCCTGGCACACCAAAAATCAACGGTACCCCAGAAAAAGAAAAGGAGAAGCAGCCTCTTAAAAAAGACAAGAGGCGTGATTCCAAGAGAGATAGCAAGTCGGGTAGAGACACTCCTGACGTACCCAAAGCCCCTACTCGTCCTGAATCCTCGGCTTCTGCTGTAGTCGCTACACCCGACACCAACAAGTCCACGGTCGACAGCCCCGCGGCAGATGATATCAGGTCCCCAGCGGACACACCAACTTCTGGCATTCGTTCTCCTAAATCAACCAGACCTGCCCGCCACCCGTGGACCATCTTCATGAAGATGCCGTTAAACATTCAAGTCACCGAGGCAGACATAAAGGAATTTTTTGCCGAGACAAAGGACGCGGTAAGATTTGTATCATTGCGTCATTCCACAAATTCACGTCTGTGATTAGATCACCAAAGTCAACTTGCCTCCTCATCCTGGGCGTGCTAGACTTGCGTATATCGAGTTTGTCGATGAAGCTGGAATGAAAGCTGGCTTGGAGAAACACGCCGAGGTCTGTTTCTTTCTTTTCCTGTAAAAGTTTGTTTTTCTCAACCCAACGTATGACAGAAAATCAAGGACATCACACCCGAAGTAAAGCAAGCAACTGATCGGGAGTCACGTGAATCCAACTACAGAGGATCAGGTCGCGGAAGAGGGCGAGGAGGGGCTGGTGGTTATGCTGCCAGAGGTCTATCTGCAGCTGGTCTTACCAGTAGAGGTGGTCCTCCTAGACATCATGGTTCTGGTGACGCTGCAAACACAGATGCCTAAGCTACTTGCAATCGTTTTTTTTTGTTTTCCTTTCCATCTAGATACCTCATGCATCTGCTGCTTCGTGCAATTTTTTTCCTTCCTTACACTCTGTAACCGTTGTTTTGATTGGTTATTTTTGGATACCTTACTACGAGGGGCCCGTTAATGTTCATGACGAGGAAGTTCAGGAAGCGTTCTGACGTAGTCCGAGGACAGGGTCTCACGTGAGCGCCGACGCGAAATGACGTCGTTTGCGCGGCGGGTTCTGTTGTTCAGGGCATTTGATGGTTGTGTGCACAACTCGATAGCTCACCTCTGACGTCCTAGGACGGCGTAAAAGAAAAAAAAGAATAGAAGTCCCTTTTTTTCTGTGCCCGAGCTCTTCTTTGAGAGGGTTTGAGAATGAGCGGATATAAGACCTTGGGGACTCACGTTTCTGAACTCGCCCACTGTGGTCGTCCCTCTTCCCCCTTTCCCCCCGCCTCTGTCTTTGTGTCTCCTCTGTCGCTCCTCTGGGTGCTGATGGTGTTGACGTGGGACGGTTTCGCGTTCATATTTTTAATCGCGTACTAAGTATGTTCCTTGAGGCCTTGTTTCTTTCCGGCCTTTTGGAAATTAATTTCGGAACCAAGTCCATACTTGGGCGTTAACAGAAGAAAAGCCTTGTGTCATTTGACGCTCACCCACATTAGAAAGTGAAAATGTCTTTCGTTTTCCGTGGAGGTTAGAGGACAGTCATGACGTCGTTGACACAGTTGTACTTGGGTTAACGGATATTAGTGACTAGTCCCTTAACTACCTACATCAGTCAGTCAGTCAGTCCCTCAAGGCAATGAGCCTCGGGAAAGACTTTGAGACTTCGAGTAAAAAGAACTCGAGAGCTGTTGATGTTGAGAAAAAACTTAATTAAACAAAATGCGAACCTAGATGTACCATCGTACATCTATCTTATTACAAAACACGGAATTGTTCCTCGGACAACGATTTGAACCAATAATATTTTGAATCCTAGGATCAACTTGACAAAAACGTCTATAATCCCGGGGTTGCACACTAAAAAACGATCGCAATCACCCATCTAATATCTCAGATGTCCTTTTGTTGAACCTTCAGGGGCCCCACATTGCCCTGAACACTGGACTAAGTGATATATGATCGCCAATTTAATTCCTCGGCTTACTCTCCAACTCTCTATCCATCAACGACTTTGGCCACTACGGATTTAACGGAAAAGAGATTCAAAGAACCCACGTTCCGATGTATGTTTACTTCCGTGATGACGCATTGATTTAAAACCCTTCACCGTTGAGCAGGGTAAAAACTCGAAAACATCTGGACGTCATAGGACCCTACTTATGAAGAAGGCGCAGAGTCGCGCCCTTGCGTCATTTTTCCACTTTCCAAAAGCCCTCGGAATCAAGAAAGGTAAAAGTGACACTGACACTTGTTTTACAAAATGTGAAAATACATGAAACCAGATTTTTACAAGTTATAATGCACCCTCGAACAACAATTTTCGAGGCTTTTTCAGAACGGGAGATGGCCTAACGAGTGCAGGCCTAAAAAAAATAGGAAAAGGGGAGTGAAAATGTGTTCAATGCACACTGGACACTGGGACGAGTACCGATAACACTCACATTGATGTGCCACATGTTGCTGCAGGGTTGCCCATAATAATACTCTCTGATACGCCTGATATGCTATCAGTCTTGCCGAATGCAGATGCATCAAACAAGTGATCCGTTGTCTTCTCGAACGATGCCAACATCAGAACGCTGTCTTTCATCTTCGCAACTCCGAACCGTGTAATTCCAAGGACCTCACCCTGAGTAACAATCAAAAAAAATTTAGGACACACGGTAAGAGAGCAGAAAATACAAAGTGATCCACCTTATACGTCATGACGTCTCCAAGAAGCATTACGTGCCGCGGGTCAATGATCATGTCGTGCGACTTCATAGTGTACTGGATTTCGTTAATGATTGTTCTTCGGGCTGCTTCGATTCCTAGGACTTGTGCAACTTCGATGACATGGTTTGACGTAGTGGCTTCTCCGACGACACCTGGAGTAGATATTTCAATAAGAGGTTCTAGACGCTGCTACTCCGAGCTCGAACAAACCTTCCGTAATCATACACTTTTGCAAGCCATACCCTTCAACTAGCAGCTCCTTGTCCCCCTTCTTACCCTTGGCGTCGTCTTGGTCCTTGATATTGATAATGGCACGTGAAATGGTTGGAACACCTTTCACGACAATGTTGGGCAGGCCACGTTTCAACTCACGTAGTCGATAATACTTGTCTTGACCATCCACATAGATGCGCAAACGTTGTTTGTTTGGAATGACAATTATCGACTAGGATCATGCTACAGGCCAGATCATATTTACATCGAAAGCACCACTTTACCTCTTGTTTGACCTTGAGTTTCTTCCAGTTCACGATCGCCCATTTGATATCGTCAAGTGTCAGTTCAAGCTGCGAAGTGGTATGTCGTCCACAAAAATAGCATTATATCAGAAACTAGACACGCACCTGAAGTTTCCTGATGGCTTCAGTGTCAATGAGGATACAAATATAAACATATTCAGGAGCCCAGGCTTCTTCAAGGACACTTGCAACCTGAAGAATGTTGTCACTAAAACAGACTCATGTCATGAAATATGAGCCATACATCTCCTAGTAGAGTCTTTTCGAGGCGGCCTTTGACAATGCGCGCGGAAGCTTCGCTGCTACGGGTCACGAGTTTACAACTTATGATTGGTGTACTGATCGCTTTGGCAGCATTGATGATTTCTTTGATACGCGGAACCCCCAACGTTACGTTCATTGATGCGACTCCGGCAAAGTGGAAAGTTTTCAGCGTCATCTGAGTGCCGGGCTCACCTATCGACTGAGCACCCACAGCGCCAACGGTGGACCCTAGGGGCAATTAGATAGGCTAGATTATTGGACTTGAGACGTACCTGGCTCAATACGTGCTTTCGCATATTTTGCCCAGCAAACGTGAAGGAATCTGCGTAACTGTTCCTCCGTCACTTTTGCCTTGTTATCAACGATCGAAAGGTCGGAATCTGCCGACAGGTTGAAAAATAACACAGGGATAGACATTATTATTACTTACCCGTAGCACCCATCGAGAGGTCTGTATCCGCGTCCCATTCGGTGTCACGTTCCAAAGCTTCAAACATACCGCGACTTTGCCTATGTTCCGCGATGTTGCGTGCAACATTATTATGGATGAAGTCACGGAGAATGTCCAAATATGTTTGCGTAAATTCATTCACGAAACGAGGAGTCGCTAATGTTTGATCGGTTAGCTCGAGGACCTCAAATGGTAATAAACTCCGCCCAGCACGACCTGCAGAGGCCTGACGAGTTAAGTCTTGCTGTTCCGTTACATGGATCAAACATTCTTACCGAAACGTGCCTCCAGGTTCTTTCTAGGTCAATGGGTTGCGCGTCGCCTTCTAAGCAAGCTGGGTCTAAACCATCATCTCCGTAACGGAACTGTACAACGCCGCCAGTCGAATTTCGAACAGAAAGATCATATTGAGTCGTCAAGTCTTCAAGGGCCTTCATCAAGCGTCGTTGCATGTAACCCGTCTCCGCGGTCTTCACAGCCGTATCAACAAGACCCTCACGACCCGAAATGGCGTGAAACAAAAATTCAGTAGCGACCAGGCCAGAATAAAAACTGTTGCGGACAAATCCCTTCGACGGAGGCTCCTTCGACTTTTTAGGAAAATGAGGCAGTGAGCGATCCTGAAAACCGTTTGGAACACGATGACCCGCTATGATCTGTTGTCCAACACAAGCAACCATTTGTGAAACGTTGATGACTGAGCCTATGAGAGTGTCAATTGCGCGATGAAATGTGAAAACGAGATATCTACCTTTCGAACCACACGTAGCCATGATCAAGGGCGCATTATGGCGACTCAGCTCTTTCATACAAATTTGGCCAACGGCTTCGCGGACTTTGGATAGCACGGAAGATATGAGGGCTTCGAGAGTCTGTTCTTGGTTACATCCAGGCTTGTTCTCCAGTTTACCTTTTTTGGCGAGCGCAATAAGGTCTTGACAATCAGCATAGGCTTTTTCGACCAGAGACTCTTTCCTGGCTTTTAATTGCGGTCCCGGAATGACGTCATTGATGCCCAGAGAGAAGCCGTAATTTGCTGATGCGTAGTATTTCAATACGGGCAGTACACCATATGATTCAGAATGAAACACACCGAGGTAACGAGCACAAAGTTTGGCGAGTCGATTCATAGCAGCCGCGGCTTCATGTGGCCCGTAGTCACGGAGAATGACACCAAAAATAGATTTTTTCTTGCCACTTCCAACAGTAGCTTTGTCCATAACACCGCACATAATTTCGCTATTGACCACAACAAGCCATCCGTCATTAGGGGATAAATCATTGGCGGGTATCATGCGTGAAGGATAATTTTCAGGTTTAGCCTCCTCCCATTTGTTACACTTGCATTCGACGTTGACCAAGACTTCAGAATTCTTATTCGGTCGCATGAGGACGTTGAAAACCTGTTTGCCGGTCCAGAGCCTAGCTGGTTTCCATATCGTTGGTGGAGGTATATCGATTTGCATATTTGCATCCCCGAAATAACAACAAATCTGAGTAAATTGCCGGCGATCAAAGAATGTATCCTTGCGAGAAAGCAGGTACGATGCCGTAATAAAGTCTTGGATGGCGGCAATGACAGGATCACCATTTCGAGGTGTTACTAGGTTGTGCTTGACACTCATAAGTTCAAGCGCCTCTGCCCTTGCCTCATCAGTCTGAGGAACATCTAGAGGCATATTTGAGGCAAAAAAAAGGCGAAATCAGATGGTCACGTACGCAAGTTCATCTCGTCTCCGTCAAAATCTGCGTTGTAGGGTCCACAAACACATTCGTTGAGTCTGAACGTCCGCCATGGTCTCACTTTGGCCTGAAGGAGGTCTTGAGTCGGAATAGCTCTCAGTAAAACAAGAAAAAATACAAACCCGATGGCACATGATTGATAACTATGGAATGGAGGACTTTATTAACGGGCCGGAGGTATGCAAAGGGAATAATAATACGGACCTTATGTAAACTTGGTTGTCTGTTGAATAACACAATATCACCGTCAATAATCTGACGCTCAACTACATCTCCGACCGCAAGTCCATCTGCAATAGAATTTCTATTCGGAAATCTCAAGATCTTTTTCGTTTCCGCTCGACTGACATAGTTTGCCCCTGGATGTACGTCTGGCCCGTTCCTTACAGCTTTTCGTAGCATTTCAATATTGTGCGGTGTGACTCGTTCGGGATAAGTGAGAATTTTCGCTACCCTCTCCGGTACTGCGACTTCATCAATGCGGAGGTTGGGGTCCGGAGAAATGACGGTTCTTCCAGAAAAATCGACACGTTTACCGGAGAGGTTTCCTCGAAATCGGCCCTGCTTCCCCTTCAGTCGTTGAACGAAACCGCGGATAGGCTTTTGGCCAGGCTGCGATGGTACACCAGGTAGTTCTGAATTAACATACATCGCTACTGATAGTTGGAGGAAATCCCATTGTTCCTGGAAGTTTTAGAGGTTGTTATTTTATCATGTACGACATATTAATGGACTCACCATGAACTGAGGCGTTGGAGAACCTCGCAGCAACCCTTTTTTTATGAGAGCATTTGTGAATACAATTTCCGTCAGCTTAACAGTCAGATCATCTTCATTGGAGGCACCATCTTGAGCAACTGAAGGCCGTATGCAGACAGGAGGTACGGATAAGTATTGCCAGACGAATTCTTCTGGTCGACCCCATGCAGGTTGTAGACCCAGTAGTTCACAGTCCTAACGGGGTTATGAATTGGTGATCAAAATTTTGCGATGATGTGTGCTTGCCTCATCAGAAACACGTCGAAAGAGGTCCAGAACTTTGAGAGGATTGAGTTCCTCGTGTGCAGCTTTGTTGAGGTACATTGACAATTCCTTCTGGGCTTCAACCGCCTTTGTGAAAGTCTTTTTCCATTTCTCCATCTCCTCCGCGGTTTTTTTGGCACGGAATTTATCGTGAATGATTTTCAAAGCTCCCGCCTTTTTGACAGTACCGTTTATTGCTGAACAGTATGGACAGTGCACGACTTTGCGAGCCGTAGCATTAACAGATTTTGAGAGAGCCTGGCGTTGAATATTTTCGAGATTTGGTCGCCGGAAGCGTTTAATGAATGTTCGTCTATCTGGTTCTTCGAGAAGGACTCTTGCACAAGTCTAGAGTTGGTGTAAGATACGGGGATGAAGAAAACCAGAGGGGATTGTTGTTCACTTTACATATGGCCTGCAGTACTGAAATAATATGTTTAAAATAACCGATGTGGAAGACTGGGACGACAAGCTTGATGTAGGCATAATGACCGACACAGTGGACGTATGACTGGCCGCATGTCTCGCAGAATGCGTTCTTGTCTGTTGTTCCCTGGGTTCGTGTGAATCGGAGGAAGGAAATGAGTTTGGTGGAGGCAACCCACCAGGCGGCGATCTAGGACACCATTCTGAACAGGAAGTCTGTCGACGGGGGTATAAAGATCACGATGAGTGATTTCAAACTCTGAAATCTTGACGGTGTCCTGGGCATTAAGTAGGCTAAACTGGAGTTTTTTTCTGGAAAATGTGAGTGAACTGGGGACTGCTGCGACTGTGGTGGAGACTGACATTACTTTTGGGCTTTTGTGGGAGACGGCGTCCTTCATGGAGGTGGACTCGGTCGAATAAATTGGCGGATCAGACTCATCTTTCGGGAGTATTTGCAGTTGTGTGGCTGCAGCCTTGCAAAGTTAGTTGTTGAGTTGTCTGCTCTGCTACTCTTCTCCAATCCTCATGTCGAGACCAGACCGGGCCACCGCAGACCGCAATGCACGCACTCTCAGAGAGCTCGTGAAGCTACCAGAAAACAAACTCTGCGCAGACTGCAAGCGTAACGGTGAGCATGGTCATCGCTGAATGGATGTTCTAAACCCTGATGCTCGCCAGATCCTCGATGGGCCTCGTGGAATATGTACGACTTCCTTGTGCTACAGCGGTGACTATCTCTAACGGAAACCAACTAGTGGTGTCTTTCTATGCATTCGATGCTCTGGGATCCACCGCGGAATGGGCACCCATATCAGCAAGGTCAAATCTGTTGACTTGGACATGTGGACTCCTGAGCAGATGGAGGCGAGTTTCCTACCTAATCGACTTCATATAAGTCCACTAAGTTGACCCATTAGTCTATACAAAAATGGGGCAATAGGCGAGCTAATCTCTACTGGGAAGCCCACCTCAAGCCAGGTCATATACCACCGGAGCAGTCAGTAGTCATCACCTCTTTTAATCTTATAGCCTTCTCATCGGAAATTTGTACTACAGCAAGATGGAGTCTTTTGTCCGCTCGAAATATGAATCACGACGGTGGGCCATGGATGGTCCTCCACCACGCGATCCTGCCGTTCTAGACTCTGGTAACGCTGCGCAAACGACAGCGGCCCCTCCACCACCATCTCAAGAGCAATCTATTACTGCACCGTCAACAACGTCAACCCGTTCTTCTGGTACCGCTAGCCCTTCGCGTGGTTCACGTTTCACAGCCCAACAACCTCAGCCTCACCAGCTTCTCTCTTCCAACTTTGCCAAACCCAACTCTGTACAGGCATCGGCACAACCAGCTGCCGTTCAGGCTGCGCAGCCGCCTGCTCCCCCTCCCCAAGATGACCTTTTCTCACTCGATTTTCACGCCCCTTCATCCGCCACTCCAGCCAATGCTGCGCCACAACAGCCAGCAAAAGACGTGAAACAGGATATCCTTTCCTTGTTCTCAGCCACTCCCGCTAATTCTAATTCTAATCCTACTTCTAATCCTAATGCAATGAATCAATTCGGCATGGGCAATTGGAATGTGCAGCCACAGGCTCAACAATCTGTACAGCCTGCACAGCCTACTAGCATGATCGGAAACTCCGGCATAGGCGCCTGGGGTGCCAGTTCAGGCTGGGCACCAGCGCCGACAATACCAGCACAAGCAAACGTTTGGGGCACCCAGGCAGGCCCTGGTTTATCGCCACAGCAGGCTAACCTCATGAATACGAATGATATCTGGGGAGGGAGTTCTGTTCCCGCTGGTGGTAACGGTTTCTCTTCGAGCACACAGAAGAAAGATGATGTCTTTGGTGATCTCTGGGGTTCTTTCAAATAATTCTGTACTTTGCCAGATAGTACTTACACTTTCGGCACTTTCTTTCACGTATGTACCTTGAGATAACGATCCTCTTACGTGTTTGCCCCCCCTTGTGTCCACTATTGATCCTACTATCCACGCCTCATGTCAGGAAGGGTTCAGCTCAGCACAGATGAAAGATTACTATGTTGTCACAAGCCGTAACGCGATCGCGTGACAGACTTGCGCGTCCCACTGTAATCCTACTTATCCTCATCCACCATGTCCAGGACATCCTACGACAGGCATGCGCTTTTTTTTCTCCATCTTGCCTTTTTAAACTTACACCATCCCCCAGATTTCTAACAGTCTTCTCTCCAGAGGGCCGTCTGTACCAAGTCGGCAAGTGGATCCGTCTCTACCAGACCAGACACCTGATCCCACTATCATTCGACAGAATATGCATTCAAGGCCATCTCTGGCTCTGGCCATACCGCAATAGCAATACGAGGCAAGGATACAGCAGTAGTCATCACCCAGCGCAAAGTTCCAGTGCGTATCGTGTTTCCGATACTGTATCTACTGTGCTCTTATTTCCTTCGAGGACAAACTATTAGACGCGTCCACTGTGACCCATCTTTTCAGCATCACTCCAACTATTGGCTGTGTAATGACCGGCCTCATCGGTTTGTAGACTTCCTGATTTCTCTTTCTGAGGATTAACTATGGTATGTAGCCGATGCGCATGCACAGGTCGCTCGTGCCCGTTCCGAAGCTGCAGACTTCCGGTATAAATTCGGTTACGAAATTACGCCAGATGCCCTTGCCCGTAGAATTGCCAATATCAATCAAGTTTACACTCAAAGAGCAGCGATGCGGCCATTAGGAATTTGTACGGCCTCCTTAGATTTCTGTTGTATCTCCACTAATGGGTTCTTGTAGCCATGATCCTCATCGGAGTTGATCCCGAATTTGGCCCACAATGTTTTAGACTCGATCCCGCTGGCTACTTTGTTGGATACCATGCGACTGCTGCTGGACAAAAACAGCAAGAAGCCATGAACCAGCTAGAAAAGAAGTGGAAGAAATTGGACTCGGGTAGAGGCGCCGATGAACCTGCAAAAGCGGGTCAGACGTTGAGCCGCAGTGAAGTAATAGAGGTGAGTGGAATGTGCTCTTCTGTAGCTATCGTTCTCAAGAGGATGCAGATGGCCATTGAAATCATGTCAACCGTTCATGCCACGGACTATAAACCGGGCGAGATTGAAGTCGGTATTGTGTCAGCAGGCGAGGAGGAGGACCTGAAGACTAGGGGACAATGGCGGGTTATGGGTGAAGCCGAAATAGAGCGGCACCTCCTCGCGTATGCAGAGAAAGACTGAGTTGTGTTGGGTCATCTATTATCAAGGAGGGGTGTAATTTTACATCAATGTCTGCCGTAGGATGAGGCACCACCACTCTGTAAAATAGTTCAGTTGCGCACCCGTAACTTGTATACCAAAGAGCACGCACCATGATTGCATCCATTTCAACCTCTTCGAGCTGTCGCACTCTCGGCTTCCAAAACCTGGATGGGGCCTCCCAGAACTGACTATGTGGCGATGACGCAGAGACTGTCTCTTGTTCAGGAACTGTCTCCCGTTTCTTGAGGAATTGCGCGAAATGGTTCCGAAACTCTGGAGATGCGGCAGGGTGGGGATGAGGGGGGCCAGCTGCTGTGCGAGGGGGTGAGATTTTCGACTATAAACAATATACTGAGCTCACTTGAGGGCCATTTGCGTCTGCCAATGAAGCGGATGAGCGGCTGGTGCATCGGAACTGAGGAGGATGCAGGAAGGCGGTGGCGGTGCTCCATCCTAGTCGGTAACGTGATCACTGATCAGTCTATTTCTGGAACGTAATCAGCAATCAGTCTCAGCCTCAAATTTCGCTGCTTATCATGGCACCACTATCTCATCCTTCTATCGTCGGTCCGTTCAGGCTCTGTTCACCCTCTGAGCCATGTGTATCTCACCCCAATCCTTTCAGACGGCTGGTTCCGTGAGATCTCTTCTCAATGGCCTGGCCAGGCTATGACCCTCAAGGTCAATAAAATCCTCCATGTCGAAAAATCTCTTTATCAAGACGTTTTGGTCTTCGAATCAGAGACTTTCGGGAACGTCTTGGTTCTGGATGGTGTGATCCAGTGTACGGAGCGAGATGAATTCTCGTATGTCTTTTAGCAGCTTTGGCCTTAGGGGCGATCATAACAAAAATTCAGGTATCAGGAGATGATCGCACATCTTCCTCTGGCATCCCACCCCAACCCCAAAAAAGTTTTGGTCGTGGGCGGCGGTGATGGTGGAGTTGTTCGCGAGGTTCTCAAACACGACACCGTTGAGCAAGTCGTGCTCTGCGACATCGACGAGGTATGATCTCTGACATCCTGACATTCAGATCACGGGCTGATTTTGCCTTTAGGCCGTTATTCGTGTATCCAAACAATATCTGCCTCACATGTCTAGCCTTCTCTCGGATTCTCGAGTCACAGTCCACATCGGCGACGGTTTCAAATTTCTTTCCAACAACCAAAACACCTATGATGTAATCATCACTGATTCTTCTGATCCCGTCGGTCCTGCGGAATCCCTTTTCCAAAAACCCTACTTCGAGCTTCTTCATAATGCACTTACCCCTGGTGGCCACATCAGTACCCAAGGCGAATGTCAATGGATCCAGCTTTCTCTGATTCAAGATCTGAAAAGAGTTACAAGTGAAATATTCCAGACAACCGAGTATGCTTATACCACAATCCCTACTTATCCCAGTGGACAAATCGGGTTCATGGTTTGTGCGAAAGCTCCCGGAAGGGATTTGCGAACGTCCATTAGGGAGGTGAAGAACACCAAGTACTACAACAAAGATATCCATAGGACCGCATTCGTCCTTCCAGAGTTCACCAGGTCGGTGTTGGAAGAAGGAAAGGATATCAGGCCCAAGTTTGGTAGAGCTGCCAAAGCCGTTGAAGCGGAAGCTGCGGGAAGGAAGAAGAAGAGGGTGCTTCTGTTGGGCAGTGGCTTCGTCGCACGTCCTTGTGCGGAATATGTTGTCAGAAATCCTGAAAACGAGTTGACCATCGGTGCGTCATCTTTCAGAGAACGACCTTCTTTTAGGTTGACTTTATAACCTTTCGAAAAGCGTGCAGGACTCTTTCTTCCGCTAAGGCACTAGCGGAATCACTTCCCGCGACGACTGCAATCTCTCTCGATGTCAACTCGACTGATGCTCTGGAGAAGGCTATTGCCGAACATGATCTCGTTATTTCGCTCATTCCTTACACTTACCATGCGGCTGTCATTCGCGCCGCAATCAAGTCCAAGACACACGTCGTCACAACCAGCTATGTGAACCCCTTAATGAGGGAGCTTGATGCCGAAGCAAAGGCTGCTGGTATCGTCGTCTTTAACGAAATTGGTCTCGACCCTGGTATCGATCACTTGTATGCTGTCAAGACCATCAACGAGGTTCACGCAAAGGGAGGAAAAGTGAGCTGAAAACTCCCCATAATTAACATGATAACTCACAGCCCTCCAAAGATCAAGCAATTCCTTTCCTTCTGTGGTGGTCTTCCTGCTCCCGAGTGTGCTGACAACCCCCTCGGCTACAAGTTCTCCTGGTCATCTCGTGGTGTTCTTCTTGCACTTCTCAACACTGCATCTTACATATCCAATTCTCAAGCAATCACCGTTACCGGCGCCGAACTCATGGGTCATGCCAAACCTTACTATATCTCCCCCGCTTTTGCGTTTGTCGGCTATCCCAACCGCGACTCTACGCCATTCCGTGAATGGTACCATATTCCAGAGGCAGAGACTGTCCTGCGTGGTACACTGAGATACCAAGGATTCCCAGAATTTATCGGTACTCTTGTAAAATTGGGCTGGTTGGATCAGACTGAGAAGGAATGGTTAAAGGAGGGTATAACGTGGAAGCAGATCACTAAAAATCTCGTCGGTGCTAAAGCGCAAGACGATCTGACTGAAGCTGCCATCGTTGACCGTATCAACGCCAAAGTACAATTCTCCAGCGCGTCAGAGGCGGAGAGGATTGTCTCTGGATTGAGGTGGATTGGTACCTTGAGCGATGAGCCTGCGCAAATCAGGGCTGGGAATCTGTTGGATACTCTTTGCGCAAGATTGGAAGGTTTGATGAAGTATGAAGTTGGCGAGAGAGATCTTGTGATGCTTCAACACAAGTTTGTTGTTGAGTGGGCTGATGGGACTACTGTAAGTCGTCAAGTTTTTTTTTCGTGAGATGGCGAGGTCTGATCTGGTGTTTTTCAGCAAATCTTGACTTCGACGCTTGAAGCTTACGGGTCAACTGTCCCTGGTGGATATTCTGCTATGGCACTTACTGTTGGGGTGCCTTGTGGTATTACAGTCCAACTTGTCTTGGATGGAGTACTTAAGGAGCCTGGTGTGCATGCGCCTTATGACTATGAGGTTTGTGAAAAGATTCGTAAGGTCCTTGAGATAGAGGGTCTGGGAATGGTTGAGAAGGTTATGTAGATTTATATGTCCGTATGCTCGATTTGTTGCGTCAAAGTCTAAATCAATTCGGGTGCATCTCGTCACGCGGTCGCGTTACACTTTGTGACGTGAAGGATCTCTCTGCGCCGCCATGCCCGCCGTTTCACTTCCATATGGTTCAGCACAGTCTCAACTCCATGCTTTATCCGTACAACTCGCGCTGCGACCCGAACTGTACCCGTTATACAACATCAGGCTGCTACCTCTTTCTCTAGAAAGGTCTGCAATTCTTGCCCAGCTGGAAAATGAACAGCGGTATTCTATCGAGTGCGCTCAGACCGCATACGACGAAGAGCGTGAGAGGGTGGAGGATGAGTGGAAGAGAGGCAGAGATCGTGTACGAGAAAGGTTACTTGAAGGAATTGAAGAAAGAAGAAGAAAAGCTCGTGAAGAAAAGGAAGGCGAAGGTGCTATGGGAGGTGTGTTATTTGTGATCGACACAGCCAGTTGGTGCTGATGAACGACTTAGATGCGACTCTTGATGCCCACTCAAGACCACCACTGACGCGGAAACTGCGCAACAAGTTGGGAACATCTCCCCCACCAACGCCGGCCCCGCCTGTCAATAGCGCTCTGATTAGTAGTCTTCCCATTACATCTGGTCCGTTTCCAAACCCGCATTCACTGTCGGTGGATGAAATACCGTCACCATTCCCTCTACCACTCACTTCGACAACATCAACGAATGGCGCAGGAGCTGGAACTGGTAGTGGAGGGGGAAATGGTGGTGGTGGCGGGGGTGGTGGTAGACGAAGACCCAAAGGGGCAGGGGCCGGGCAAAATCAGGCCCTTGGTGGTCTGGGTAAAAGTATAGCAATGTTGGGGTTTAACAAGGATCCTGAAGCGGATAATGACATGATTGATATTCGTAGAGGCAACAAGCGCCGACGGAACGCGGCGGCTAATCTTGGTTCAAAGGCGAGCTGACAGGTGTGCCTCTTCACTGTAACTCTGGGATGATTTACTTTTGGTAGTTCGGGATATCGCATGTACTACATGTATGATTAATTATCCATTCTTATCATTATTCATGGTGGATCTACGCGCGCGACGAGCCCTGTTGTCGCTCTCGTTGTTCAGACGGGCACTGAGAGCATTCCAAGTTTAGCTTCCCGGTTCGGGAAATATATCTCATATGTGCTTACTAGATCCCTAAATTTAGAACAGCAAAACTTCTATAAGAGCTCGCGATTTCCTGGAATATATTCCCAGCTTATTCATCTCTCTCACAGACCATGAGCCTTTGCAAAGACTGCGTTCGCGGTGAGTAGGTCTTGGATCTTTCATCAAGCTTCATCCGACTCTGGTTTTCGTCTAGGTGTAAGTCATGAAGGGACCCCTGGAGGTATGTACCCTCCGATCTTGTTTTAACCACTATTGAATTGTTTTCGCAAGGACAAAATACCGTCGTAAATGGCGTGGCCGTTTATATCGCCAAACCCACCGTCGATTATCCGAAGGACAAGGCTGTGCTTTTCCTTCCAGATGTTTTTGGAAAGGAGTTGGTCAACGCACAGGTAGAGCCCATTTACCCCCCTTTTTGAACCACTTTTTTAGATCAATGTTTCGTACCCTTTAGCTTCTTGCTGACGATTTTGCTCGAAATGGTTTCTACGTAAGAGTAATTTCCTCTGTGAATCTAAATAATGCGTGTTAACCATCCTCATTTCAGTGCGTCATTCCTGACCTTTTTAATGGGGACGCTCTCCCTCCCAATGCTATGAACGAGCCTGTACGTCAAGAGAAAACACACTTTTTACCCTGCCAGGTTTCTAATGAGAAGGGTTCTGACTGATACCGCCCCGTCTTTATTATCAGGGATTTGACATTATGAAATGGTTTCCAAACCATGGTCCCGAGCAGACTCGTCCGACCTTGAATAAGGTTATGGCTGGACTTCAAGAGCAAGGTGTAAAAGAATTTGCTGCCGTTGGTTACTGCTTTGGTGGTGAGCTTCGCATGTTTCAGCCTGCAGACCTCGATCTGTGTGCTCAATACATTTCTTCACTTTTTTCTAGGCCGCTATGTCTTTGACCTTGCCTTCGAGAACCTCATCAAAGTTGCCGCTGTCTGCCACCCATCTCTCCTTAAAATCCCCGCAGATCTCGAAGTAGGTGTCAGATTGTTATGCGGCCAACGCAGATAATCTCATGATTGATGCCATCGAAAACAGACATACCTCAATAAGTCCAAAGTGCCTCTCCTTATCAACAGTTGTACCGTCGATTCTCAATTCCCAATTCCTGCACAAGAGAAAGCTGATCAGATTCTCGGAAATGGGAAATTTGAACCTGGATACAAAAGAGAATATTTTGATGGATGTACGCATGGGTTTGCCGTTCGTGGTGATTTGAGTGACCCCAAGGTCAAGGCGGGTAAAGAGGGTGCTTTCAAGGCGACTGTTGAGTGGTTCTTCAAGTATATCTGATCCCTCGCATGGATTTTCATGTTATATGTTTTCATATAAAACATGTATACGTTTAATGAAAATATGAAAGTTATTGATCGTAGTTGTGCTGCGGCCGGCGTGTCTGAAGT
This sequence comes from Agaricus bisporus var. bisporus H97, assembly GCF_000300575.1. Taxonomy (NCBI): domain Eukaryota; kingdom Fungi; phylum Basidiomycota; class Agaricomycetes; order Agaricales; family Agaricaceae; genus Agaricus; species Agaricus bisporus. Next base: position 253,828 of record NW_006267367.1, read on the forward strand.
ACTAGTCGTGGAAGCACTATCAAGAATGAACGCGTTCAGACGTGTCGAGCGAGACGCGTCCTTTTCAACATACATTCCTAAACAATATCGCTATAAGTGGAGGCTTAGTTTGGAGGCTTAAGAATTTACGGGAGTAAGTCTTCCATTGACGGCCTGGTGTCCTTCCTTCCAATTCGTCCAGAGTCCAGGTCGATTGAATCTGGTGAAATAATTTATCTAGTACTACTTGGCGCTCACATGTCTTGCCTTCGCATGTCAACACTATTTTAGCAAGACGATAACACTATTGAGAAATTCTTTACCGGGACTTGAACTGGCGCTTCCGTCCCAGTTACCGAGAGATTGTGATCTCTGTGCCTGGAAATGCTATTAGCATCGTGGACTTGAGTACTACTGAGTTGGCAACACTGATATCATCAATATTAATTGCATCTATATGTAAATAAGATCAAACAACCACTCTTGCCTTCCCCATGGATCCCTTTGAAGTCCGGATGCAATTCATTTCAATGCTTAGGCGACTTACTGCGTAGGCACCGTTTACATTTCACCAAACAATATCGGTTAAAGCCATAATAGCACAGCTCGCAACAATCCGTCCAAAAAGTAGTCGGATATTGTGTTAAATTCGCGCAATGCGGCGAAGATCTCTGGGACTGTATCATAGAGGAATGCCGAAAGGTAGATTGTTATACTTTTTCCATATTTTAAGCCTGCTTACACTGTTTCATATCGATAGGGTTCAGTCAACTCCAGAATAAACATTCTACATTTTCTCGACTCTTTATGCGAGACTTCTCTGCTACTCAAGTCTCGGTCGGCGCCCTCAACAAGTCAGAAGGAGGATGTGACCTCCAAAGGCGTTTACGTGGACTATTTGGCTCGCGATTTATCGAAAATAATCAGCTACGTCGTTCCAGAAGGACGACAAGGTCTACCCAATCTTTCTAGCACTAAACAAGTTTGTCTAGCTCCGTATTGTTTTTCGAATTATTGCTGAGGTTCCACTGGTGCAGATTCTCGAAAATTGGCGTACAAAACGCGTCATTGACCCGCAAAAGGTCGACGACGTGTTGTCCGATCTCAACAACCGCCCCGCGACAGCCCCAGATACATCCGGCTCAGCTCCCCAGCCCACCACTACACACGAACCTCTATCTCGAAACGAGATCTTCAAACGTGTAGAAGAAGACCGTGAACGGCATAAACGTCTACGAGAACGTCGATGGGTACAATCAATCACCCATGACACAACGGACCACCGATCTCTTACATTAGCATGTTTTCTTCCTCTGGCGGAATCTGCGGCTGGGGAACGTGCTTTGGGTATTGATATCGAATTTGAGAATGAGTGGGAAACTGCGAGCGATTGGAATGAGGATGACGATGATGCGGCTGCGGAGGAATCAGAGCTTTGTTTTCGGGCTGAAGGGGAAGGCCCTATGGACCTGTCGTGACACATATCTCAGCAGCGGCTCTTGGGTTCAGAAAATGGAGAAGGAAGAAAAGGTCAACACGATAAACTAGAAGTGAAAGATGCCCATTCATGAAATAGTATCGAATTGAAAGATTTCCGGTTGTACTTCTGGTCATCTAGCGTGTGCTCTCGTATCATTTTACTTGTTTATGATCGGTGTATCGCATGTTCAAGGTCATCTTCCAGTCTTACAACGCATAAGTACATAATACAAGTGCTCCAAAAGTACACATCTATACATGCAAGGGCAGAGAGCAGAAAGTCCACTGAATTATACACAGTATTGAGGTTCAAGTGCCAGCGAAGGATGGTTATGGCCCAACAAGACCATTAAACATGGAGTGATCTTCCGTAAGGAGAGCCTTGTAAGCGTCCTACAACAGCGAGTGGTGAGATTATTGATTATTACGAAAGATTTGTGCAAGATGGCTCACTTGAGAAATGTCAGGACAAGCAGTGGCCAGTCTGAGCATGATTTCTCGCAGTATAGCCTGTAACCCCGAATCTATGACGTGGCTCTGTCTTGAAGATTATCTACTTAGAGAAAAGGCGAAACTTACCCATTCCACCAGTACCCGCATCAATACCCCTGACCCAACATTGCGCCACACAGTCCAAGATTGTAAATTTCCAACCTTCCATACGAGAAGACCCAACTTCTATTATGACAAGTAAAGCTTTACCAGCACTTTTCTGGAGTTCGATAATGTCTTTCGTAATTTGTGTTTGAGGCGATGACTGGATTTGCATCACCATAATGTGTGCGAGTTGAGGTATGACTGACTAAAAATTTAGATATGAATGATGTTCGGGATAATTTGTTAAATGGGATGGGGTACCTTGAGAAAACTGATAGTAGCTGTTTCCAGTGCTCTGAATACGTCCGGTAGTGCGTCAAGGCTAGCTTTCATTACACCTATATTATCTTGACAGGACAACCATACACTCTCGATGATATTGTTCGAGACAAGTGTACATAAATGATCGAAGAATTCAAAAGTCCCAGGTTCATCGACTTTGAGAGTGAGATTCAACCAGGTTGATATTGTCAAACGGAGGAGTGTAGGTGTTTCTGGATCCGACAGGTGTGAGAGACATGTTTTGAGTGACTATGCTAAAACTGTTAGAGTGAGGACAAGGATGAGTCGTAGATGGCTCACGGTGAAAATGAGTTGGTCTACACCTGTACGCCGAAGGATCTCTTTGGGTATGGTATGTAGCATCAGAGAGACGATTTGAACCCCTTCAAGCTTGTGTTGAGCTCGGAAATCGTCCAAAAGCGTCATCATGGGTGGAACAAGGAGGGGCCAAAGATCCTCATAGGAATTTGGCTATTTATGATACAGATATAGAATTAGAGATTTGGATCAGCGAAACTTTGAACAATGCACGAAGGAAGTATCACTAACTTGCATGTTTTTGACGACCCAAGCGAGGACGCTCCAGATTCCCGGATACGTTTTCCATGTTTGCTCGTCATAGTAATCGTGGGTGGCACCAGGACCACCCGCGGGTCGATGAAGTTTGCGGCCGGTGGTGGTGTTGATGTACGGATGAGGGTTTGAGGCGAAGATGGGCTTGAGATTATTAACGAGTACGTGGCGAATAAGAGCGGGGGTCGGTTGGCTAATTTGTGGGGTAGACAGTATGTCTGGTCAGGTATATTTTTTATCATGGAATGAGGGGCTGAATATCGAAAATTACATACCAAAAGCGATATTTCGCATGGATTGGTCCGTCCAAGGCGAGAGATCGAGACCGTCATGTTCAGGTGCGATAGAAAACGGCGAGAGGTAGAATACAATGTCAGCGAGCATAACATCGTCCAGTCGTTCAGCAGGGTCTCTAACGAGGTCTCCCAGTGCGGCTACAGCGGGTTGTACATTTTGTCTCCAGGGATCAAGGGCTCTGAAGGCGTCCGAATCTTCAGCAAGAGACTGAAACTGCTCATATTCGGATGGAATTCTCAGCGAGTGGAGGATATTCTGGAGATCATTCATGGTAGAAGGTAGCACGTGGGAATCTAATTTCTTGTTCCTCCTCCACCATCACCAACCATGGGTCAATCTCGTGAGTCTCCCAGCCCTCATGCTCCCAGACAAGCCAACGATACCCTCCAGCTTCGCAGTTTATGGAAGACATGGAGAAGCACTCCAACTGTGAGTTTACCTTTGAACCCCTTGAGCTCAACGCCGACCCTCCCACAGTCACTCAGCCAGAGTTGGAGCGGCTCAAAAAGCGCTTTATGAAGCTCGACAGGTGCGCTGCCCTGGTGGTCTGATGACCCTATCTTACGATTGTAGTGATGGATCGGGATCCATTGACCGAGATGAATTTCTTCAAATCCCCCAAATCGCTACAAACCCTCTCGCTTCGCGGATGATTGCCATTTTCGATGAAGAGTGCGCTTCTTTGCTCTTGCGGGAGTTAGAAACTCTATTGACCCCTTTGGCAGTGGTGGAGGGACCGTCGACTTTCAAGAATTCGTTGGAGGATTAAGCGCCTTCAGTAGCCGAGGTGGCCGGGAGGAAAAGCTCAAATGTACGTCCATAATCCTCATCAAGTCATTCGAACAGCCTGAACAACGATATGCAGTTGCCTTCAAAGTTTATGATGTTGATAGAGATGGATATATCTCTAATGGAGAGCTGTTCTTGGTTCTCAAGATGATGGTTGGGAACAACCTCAAGGTTCGTTCCATTCTAAGTTCTTGATCGTTGGACTGCTGATTCACTTCTTCACAATAGGACCAACAGCTACAGCAGATTGTTGACAAGACGATTATGGAGGCAGACCTGGATGGTGATGGCAAACTTAGCTTTGAAGAATTTGCGCAGACAGTATCCAACACAGTGCGTATATGCCCTTCTGCTACTTTCTACTTGACCTCATAAGACGATGACCACAGGATATCGTCAAACAAATGACATTAGAAGATTTATTTTGATTTTCATCATACCCCTTCCACCTCGTATTGCTCTTCCCGATCATCCATCGTTGTCGTCATAGGTTCGCGTCTGTTAATAATTCAGTCCACTATCTCTCTAGCTCTCTTTCCGGTTATTTTTCCCCCAGCTGAATTCTGTAGAATTCCCGTAATGATATCAAAATGTAGAATACTCTGTCTGGGCGTAGCACAGACACATTCTCTATCAGTGTCCTTAACTTGATCGAGCAGACTCTTTCGATGATGCATCTTATCAGGTCGGCATCAAATAAATTTAAATTTGGCCTCTACAATCCGAAGTTTTGCCCAAATTATAAGTGAGGTAGTTCGTACATAACCTCACATTTGTTTGTCATGCGTAGTGTTTTGTCGGCCTCGGCTTGGCCTGGAAGCCCCGGCTTTGGCCCGGCTTGCTATGGCTTTGGCTTCAGAAAACCATGGCCAATCATGTTGGCTTTGGCCCAGGACGCGGCCCATAGATATTACGAGTCCTAAAAAAAGGACTCGTTCTTTAGCATGAGGCGGTTTCATCTAAACCGGGTAGTAAGCTGTGTTTTGCTGTTTGTTTCTGTTTCAATCCTTGTGTGAATAAGCTGTGTATTTATATCTGTCTCTGTTGTGCTTATTGCCCCTGTTTTGTTGTGCATGTTTGTTGTTGCGAAAGCAGCGCATAATCTACGCTAGTGGTAAACCGACTTACATTTGGAGATAGCTTGAATGTATAACGAAGCGGTTTGTGAGAGTAAAAGTGTTAGCTGGTTAGGCTGAGAGTTGAGAGCGATAGGAAACTTAATATTATCGGTAGACTACAGTGTCTTTATATACTACAACGATATAGGGTTTAGGGTATAGCTAAAAGAACTCATGAAATCATAGTGCCCTGCGGGCGTAGTCTATGAGAGGATAATGCATGTAAAGCACAGTAATAATGCGTATAATGCATGTATTCGAAACAGGAGTCATTCATACGTCATACCGAGTGTAAGACTCAAGGTATTCATTTCAACACTCCTCCTTGAATGAACTCATTGTTGCTTTAAGTTAAGCATAGAGCGGAAAAGAGAGAATTTCACTTTTTCTAGGTTCTTAGTTAAAACGTCAGCAGGATTCTTTGATCCGTCAATCCAATCAAGATTGATTTGCTTTTGTTCTAAGAGCTCTCGGATATAATGGAAGCAGATGTCAATGTGCTTCGATCGTTTCTCCTGGACTTCAGAAGTTGACCAAAATAGGCTGCCCATATTGTCTCCATAGAGCATTGGAGTTTGTATCTCAAAACCAATCTCGGTTAAGAGTTGGGAGACCCAAACTAATTGTCGCGAACAATCAGAGATAGCCATATATTCGGCTTCCGTCGATGAGAGTGCAACAGTCTTTTGTTTACGACTCAGCCAGGAAATAGTTCCGTTAGCGATTGTAACAAAGTTGCCGGTAATAGATTTCCGGTATTTTGTCCAAGTTTTTCGTGAGAATATCAGCGGGATTGTTAGAACCATCTACCCAATCAATAATGATCCACTTTTGTTCAATCACTTCGCAAAGATAATGATAACGAATATCAATATGTTTCGAGCGTTTTTCTTGAACTTCGTTAGATGCCCAAAAGAGGCTTCCGACGTTATCTCCATAAAGGAGAGGTAAAGGGATATCAAAACCAATTTCACGAAGAAGTTGGGACATCCAAATTAATTGATGGCTACAATCGGAGAGAGCCATATATTCGGCTTCCGTCGACGAAAGAGCGACAGTCTTTTGTTTGCGGCTCAACCAAGATACAGGACCATTGGCGAGGGTGCAGAAGTTTCCAGTGATTGACTTTTGATCATCAATACTGGAGGCCCAATCAGAGTCAGAGAAAGCAACAATTGCTTGATTCGAGTCCCCGCAGAACTCAAGAACCAATTTCTTTGATCCATAAAGGTATCACAGTAAATGAATGCTGGCGGAATAGTGTTCTTTTGATGGATTGACCATTTGTTGAGAAAGTTTGACAACAGCATAAGCGATGTCAGGTCTAGATCCGATCATCAGGTACATCAACGATCCGACAAGTTGTTGATACTTCTGTCTGAATTTGGCATCTGGTACTTTGTCTGAAGAATTAAAAACGAAACCTTTCGGTAACGGAGTATCTTCCGATCCAGTTTTAATGTGGAATCAGTCAAGTACTTTTTGAAGGTACTTGTGTTGTTGAACAAACACTCTTTCTTCTTTTGATTGCGGGAGACTTCCATTCTGAGGAATTCAGTCAATTCACCTTGATTGCGACATTCCCATTTGGTCGAGAATTTTAGCTTCAACTCTTTGAGGAGCTGGGAACCTCGTTTTCCCATAAAGCCGACATCATCCACATATACAATTGCTACTACAAGTTCGCGTGTTTTGGGGTGTCGATAATAATAGACTCCGGCATCGGACTTACATCGGACAAAACCGATCTCGGTCATACTAGCGGTGAGCTCTTTCCACCAGCTTAGTCTGGCTTGCTTAAGGCCGTACAATGCTCTTCGGAGTCTCCAGACTTTATTCTCCATACCAGGGATTTTAAAACCTTCAGGTTGTTGCATGTAGATCTCCTCATCTAGCTTTCCGTACAGGTATGCAGTTTTCACATCAACACTGAACATATCCCAGTCTTCAAGAGCGGCGACGCCAAAAAGCAATCGAGCCGTTTCATAACGGACAACAGGAGAGAATAATTCGTCAAAGTCGATACCCTCGACTTGAGAAAATCCTTTTGCAACAAGACAGGCTCGTAAGCAGCCATCTCCCTATAGAATACCCAACGATTTTTAATAGCTTTACGACCTTTCGGGAGATCTACTAATTCGTATACACCACGTTTCTTTAGTGCTTTTAATTCCTCTAAGCAAGCATCCAACCAACGCTTCTTTTCAGTAGCGGGTAGTTGTTGCAAATCCCTAAATTGGGTTGGTGTATCAATTGCTTTCGTGATCTCAAAGAGGAAATTATTTAAACCTACTCCTCCTTCTCGGACTGTAAGGGGAAAAACCCCTTTCTATCTATATTTGATCTGCCGTGATGGCGTTACCATCACTTTCATCTTATCTATCTTATCTTGTGTTGATAGCTCCTATCTATAGTTTATAAATACTGCTTCATATGCCGTAGTTACAACAGTTGTTTTACCCCCCACATTGTTGTACTTAGAACGTTCCCTATATACGGGTCAAGCGTATTTAAGTGTGACAACTAAGGGAATATACGACTATAAGTAAGGCTAGACCTTACAGTTTTTTACGCTTCCCCAAAGCAAATACGAACCTCGTAATAACAAGCATACAAAGCCCCTAAAAACCGTCGCATCGAATCATGTCGATACGACCTTCCCTCACAGACATGGAGATTTCTCCAGAGTCGGAAAGACCGCAGCGTGGTCTTCCCCCACAACGCTGGAACCAGCGGGCATCGGTGGAGAAAGAACTCCACATGTTCCAGGAAGATTCGAACCTACTCTCCCTGGACCGCCCACTCTACCTGGACCAATTCCCCCCGGATTCGGTGGACCTAGGCCAAGTATAGGGATGGGGGAAGACGGGTGACCCACCGAGCCAAAGATTGTCGTCGGATACCGACGATGAAATAGGAGGGTCAACATCAGTAAAAAGTTTTTCTACTTGAAGCCATCTTGAAAAAACTTCAAGTAGTCATCAAGTAGCATTTTTCCTCAAGTGTCTCAAGTCAGAGTCTAATCTTGAGAGCTACTTGAAGTGACATTTTCAAGGACCCTCAAGTAAATAAGTTTTCTCAAGTAAATTCTCATGTAGTCTTCAAATTGGTTTGATATACTGTAGTAATCAAGTATTCTCAAGTATTCTCAAGTATGCATCAAGATTCACCAAGTAGTATCAAGATTCATCAAGTAGTAACAAGTATCAATTCAATATTTCTTCAAGTTGTCAAGTTGTTCAAGTTGTTCAAGTTGCTCAAGTAGCACTTCAAGTTGTTCAAGTAGCGCTTCAAGTTGTTCAAGTAGCGCTTCAAGTTGTTCAAGTAGCATCAAGTATCACTTCAATATTTCTTCAAGTTGCTCAAGTAGCACTTCAAGTTGCTCAAGTAGCACTTCAAGTTGTTCAAGTAACACTTCAAGTTGCTCAAGTAGCGCTTCAAGTTGCTCAAGTAGCGCTTCAAGTTGTTCAAGTAGCACTTCAAGTTGTTCAAGTAGCACCTCAAGTTGCTCAAGTAGCGCTTCAAGTTGTTCAATAAATCCAATAATTCCTATTCACACTCAAATTGTGCCACATAAAAAAGTTGTTATTAGATATTTAAAACTATGGTAAATGGTGGATTAATATCATAATGAGTGGGGGTTAAAAGATGTACTACTAGTTGTAGGACTCTATCAAGCTAATAAGTATTAGTAAATGAAAGTCAACAATAGAAATAACTTACTGATTTTAATTATCACCATAACGGGAGGATATTGGCTTCTTAAAGTGACGATGGGTACTGGAGCGCTGTGAAGATTTGACATGACGAAGAGGATGCTCGTGCCCATGATTAATACGACACCTTTGACGGGGAGGTGAAGAAGATTGTTGATGATGGTAGTCATAAGGAGATGAGGAGCGACTTCTTTTATAGCTAAATCTGTGGCGTGAAGACTTGAATAGATCCTTTGGACGTCGTTTGCGATGAGGGGAAGATGAAGGGCCACTGGAAATAGAACGAGCACGCTTTTGGTGAGAAGAGCGTTTATGAAATGAATGAGGTGAGCGTGAGCGTCCATGGCGATAGCTAGATGAGGCAGCCTCCGCAGGAGTCTCCTCCATATTTAAAACTGTGGAGGGCACAGACGTCCATCCCCTTGCTGGTGTGACTGCAATCGTAAGCTCGCTGCCAGCACTCTCCGTAAGCATAGCGCGAGGATCATCTGCGAGGGCCTCGGGATTCTCAAAGTAATCTATATCAGGATCGCTGCACTGGCTACTTTTCCGTTTACAGTGGCCCATAGCATCCTGTACAACTTTGTTAACCTGTTCGGCATTGAGTGTACTTGCCGAAGTAGCATAGGATGCCGTGGCTTTCCCCCAAGTCGTCTTGTTGAAGGCAGCATAAGAAGCAGTTTCTACACCTTTCTTTCCTTTCTCAAAATGGAATGGAATGACTTTGGTTTTGCGGTATTGTGCCTCACGGATAGCCTGGACAGTAATGACGCCATCTGCAAAAAGCTTGAGAGCATGCTCACTCTATGATAATTGTCAGATGGGATAGCAAACGACGTAGGAAACATACTGAGGCAGCAGCCATAGCAATGGCAGCAACCGGAAGGCGGAATGCTTTTTTGAATGGAAATGTCTTCATGTAACCCGTACCAACTATCTTCTCCATATGGCTGGCCAAAGTGGCGGAGATGAGCTGGCCTCGAAACCTTCCGGCCCACTTCTGTGCATGGCATTAGCAATTGATGTAAAAGATACATGTCACGTACTTTGGGTTCTGAACTCTGGGTATTTCCATAAATGAAGCAAAGATCCTTTAGGAGATATTCAGCATAGGCTTTGCGCTTCGAGTCTGAATTGCCGAATTGCTCTAAATGCTCTTCAAAGAAGTTGACAAGAGCCCAGATAGCAGCTGATCCAAAAATTGTATGCCATCCATCAGCTAGGCGACTTGTTGCCTAACATTTCATTTATTAGCTAGTCTTGCCGTGAAAGTCATACATACCACTTGATATATATAAGGGTGTTTCCATGACCTTGGTAATATCGTCAGGCAGCTCACAGTCCGGTGTAGCATATTTAAGTATCATTGATTCGAGGAACGAGATGAGGCTGGCCGGATCTACCTTCCAAGGATTAGGCTCCGTACCGTACCATGCGTATATGTGAGGGAGCCATTTCGTCTTCCATAGCTGAAAGATAATGGGTGGGAGGTCCTCTGTCTTGAATCGAAGATCTTCAAGAGGCTGGGATTTAGACCTTCTTGTGACGTCTTTCACTGTGACAATATTCTGAGGAAAGAACATAAATCAAAGTGTCTAGACCAGAAGGATAACAAGAACCTCGCTGTGAATGCGCCGCCCATTCTTGACTGGACTGTTGCATGCTTCGTCTCGCTCCCTCCCAGATCGCTCGTCACGCTCAGATATGCCACCTTCAGCATCCTCATCCTCACTTTCCACTTGCTTGAACCTTGATGCTGCCTTGGCTGTGTTTGCGTGTCTGGAATTGCCTGTATCTGCCTGTTTCGTCTCCTTAACTCTTGCCCTGGAATATGGAGAGTTACCGAAGTTTGATTTCCTTCCAGTCGTACGAATAAGTGCAGCATGAAGAGCAAATTTGAAGAGGGTTTTCGAATCAAGAGTGGAAAGGAAGTCAGTTAGGAAGGAAGGCATTGTGTTGGCAGAAGGAAACCTACAGTTGACGTTGACGTGGACGTTGACTTTGACGGCCACGCCCTTCATCAGAACAGTCTGATGGTAATTTCTGCCGAACCAGCTGCTTATTCTTTGAATGCACCTGCTTCCAAACCCTACCGTCTTTAGCTGGGACATATTCGTTGTCAGTGTCATCTGAATATACTTTGTCGTCCAATGCTTCAAGGCCGAAATCTTCTCCACTTGCCTGCTTGAGCATTGAGTTAACTGATTAACAGACAATACACATAGATTATACTGGTGATGTACTCACGGCTTCCTCATCGTTATAGTTGCCGTCGTTCAACTTTGTGAGTCTTTGGCTTGATCTCTGCACCTGCTTCTTCAATGGCGTATCTTCGTGCTCATCAGTTGCATTGTGATTGCCCTTTGGACAACTGGATCAGTTTCAAACTGATAAAATTGGATCAACATACCTTTTGTTCCATATGCTTCTGGCCATTCTTAGGTGTGGCCTTATCTCGGCGATGTGACTTAGTCGAAAGAGAATTTCCCCCACGTAAGGGCTGGGCGCCTTTAGAACAACAACAAAGGCAGGAAAACAAACTCACCAGATGCTCTATATTTTGCGCTTGTGGTGCTGATATGCTCAAGTTCTTGACCATCGATTGATGCTGCTAAGATAGTTTTGTAGACGTGCTGTATTCTGATAGACAGCTAGTACTTACTTTACTAGTTATCTGGATGACTTCATCGTCATCAACCTCAAATAGGTTGACTGCGTCCAGGGTATCCCGGATCTCCTTCGTCCTTTTACTTTTCTTCCGGATGGTCCAATCCAAAGGGGAAGGTGGTTCAGAACCCTCGTGATATTCCAGCTCTCTTCCCTCCTCGGCCCCTGACTCATCTTCATGATTGGATAACTGGTCGACAACATCAGGTAAGGGGGATGAGGGGTGAGTCCACTCATAGCGTAACCTCTTTAGCTCCTCTTTGGAGAGCTTGGGTGGGGGAGTAATTTCAGCAGCATGTTCCTCAGCTCTCTTCCGTGCACGGAGTTTGATGTCACGTATGATTTCTGCAGTACGAATCTCCATAGCTAGCTTTTCTTGTTCAGCTTTTTCATTGTCTGCCTTTTTCTGAGCAGGCATTCTCCGTTTCTTTGGGGCATCAATGAGGCCAACCCGCTTATCCTTATTCCTGGCTCGAGTTTGTAGTCCTGGACGTTGGGGGACATCGTCAGTGTTGTAGGGCAGGAGACTCTTCTTTCCCCCCATGTGTGCGGATGACAGGGAATGGGTTGAAGGTGAAAGACGTACAAGTAATAGGATGTTTGGTAACATTTCAACCATAGTCAGGGTCACTTGATGACTCATACACCTGCTTATATTAATAAGCGCTTCAACAAACAAATCAGAGGATCCATACATGCCCAGTATGTGGGTTTATCAGGTTGCATACCGTACAGAGCTTGAAGAGACAACCACTTTTATTTGAGTGATGGGATGGTAGGAGTATGCTGCGTGATTTCATTCAAGTAACATATATGATGCTGTGAATATAAACGAACATCTTAATATCCTAAGGTGCTTGAGCTAGTTCGTCAAGCCGGCTGAACTGGATTGACGTGGATGGCCCTGCAATTTCCCTAGCAGCCTGTCTTCCCTTCTCCTCTCCAGCACCCATAGAACCTTGCATCTTGAAATCATTGTCCACAAAACGGAATAGTCCGCCCCTGGTGTAAAAAGTAATGGATGCCCGCTTATCACCAGGCTTCAACATTACGTTGCTGTGTGTGATAGCGGCGGAAGGTATCAAAGCAGCTGAGCCTGCTGGAAACTGGATAATGAGTTTGAGCTCGTGGAGAACCAAATGACCGCCCATAACATGGTCAAAGTGCCCGAGTGCTACAATAGCACACCAACCATGCGCAAGGTTCATAGAGTCTCTATGAGGCATGGTAACCACAGATGAGCCAGTATTCAAGCAATGGCTGGCAAAGACGCTTTTCTTGCTGATCCTGCGTATGTGAGAGAACTCTGGTCTTGATACTACCAGATTGAGCGCATCACGATATCGTTCATACAATTTAGGAGCCCAGCGATTGAATGCCCCTGAATAAATGATAATATGAGATATGGCATTCTTCAACAAGAAGCTTCACGTACCATCACAAAAACCTAGGATACGCCTTACAGGTTTGGATGCCAGGAGCTCATCGAGCTTCTCTCCAAAGGAATTCGGAACCGCATTTGTGATGGTATCTGATCCTGGACCATGGGTGACACCAGAGTCCAATGCCAGATAATTTCCACGTCGATGGCTAAGGCATTCCTTCGGGGAATCGTTACGCCGTCCTAGGTGTTCCAAGATGGAGTAAAGCTCGTGACAGCCTTGCAGATAGCTTTCATCCTCCATACGACCTGCGAACACAGCAAATACATGCCCTTTATCATCCAAGAGGGGAATAGGTTTGATGCCTATAGGACTGGGATCAGATGGTATTAAAAAAATAGCGTAAGCAATGATGACGTACCATCCCACGAAATAAGAGCATACCCATGGGACAACATCTCCTGGAGGGTACCATGGGGGAAATCATGAGCTTTAAGGCCCAAGTGGATGCCGCCATAACCGCTGGTCTGAACCTTGAGACTGGAATAACTGAAACCAGTATAAACCGGTGAACCCGTGGCTATAACAGCATGACGATCTTGCTGGGTACAATAGTGACCTCCTTCGTTCCTCTTAGCAGCATTTCGGCGATGGGCACCACCATTCGTTGTTGACTGACGGCTCTCCTTCCGCGGTCCTTTGGTACGACCCCTATGTTTCTTCTTTACTGGAAGGTTTGTGTTCACATCGTCCTCGTGGGCAGACACGGGACTCAGCATCCGCTTGGGTACGGGAGGTTCTGGAATAAACAAAGATGAAGGGATTTCCTCAAGTGGTTGAGGTAACGGCACAGCAATTGTCTGCTCAACACCAGGGTCTACGGGTGTGGCATATGCCGAAACACCAGTAAATTCACGTCCACTACGTGTCTTGCGTTGCACATACTGTGGCGGAGTATGCGACATGCCTGGGTTGAGGGGTATGGTTGAGGGTTGAAAGCAAAATTTTGACATGCACAATTTGAGTGTAAGGTGTGGGAATGCCAAGCATCCAGGCCCGTCATCCATGCATCGTCTTACTGGGACCGCTGGGAGCAGTCGTAGGCCAGACGGATGCAGGAATTAGGACGAAGTTGCTTGTGGCAGGCGTCCACTACACCACAAGGCATACGGGGAAAAGGTAGGCGCTGGGAAACCCAGCGTGGGATAATGGAAACGTGGTTCCGACTCATGCCCTCAATAAACAGCAGCCCCAGCGTCGGTCTTGCCGCTGACTCGAGCCTTCCCCCTGTGCTTTCGAAATGGATGAGAAGTTTGCATTGAAAGTTGACGGGTTTGTTCGGGTTTGGGAAGAGGAGGCGGATGGTGTCTTGATCAATGATGTTTTCTTGGGAGAGGGCGTTTAAATACCTCTATAAATGATAAGATGACCGCTTTTAAAATGTTTTTTGAGTGATAGATCGTACCGGCATGGTTTCAAGGTCCTAGACGCATTTCTATTCCGTATTGACCATCTCACAGATGATGTTATTCCGAGTCGGGTATGGCGTGGGTGACCCAGGAGAGCAAGCTTGTTGACCTTGGATTCATGGAGAAGGGTGTTGGCGACGGGCGTGTCAGCCTGGAGTGCCGCGCTGGAGACGACGGACTTGTTGCGGCCTGCGACGGAGGAAAGTGAAAGGGGGTGCTGCATTGGGCGACTCTTTTCACACTCCGCTTTAGGAAACAGCCCTAGAACCCTTAAATTGTCCATATCGATTCAATTCTTCTTTTAAACAAAGGATCATTTCGTTTAAAGACAATCGGTCTTTGCGTGTCCTTTGCCGTAATGAGTAAAAAACGTGGATGATGAGGAAAGGGTAGATCCAAGAGAGCCGAGCCTGAACGTTATTTCGATGTGAGAGAGTGCACCTGTACCATCGGCGTCGTACCATTTCATATATTGACGCCAGAAGCACTGACGAAGGGCATGGTAGGATTGATATTTCGCACTAGGATCATGAGTATAATCGTCGAATCCAAGGGGTACAAGGCTCACCGGAATGAAATCACGGGAGTATGTTTAGACCCTCCCGGAACTTCCTTGGCAGCCACCAGGGGCATCTTGAACTCTTCATGGGGTGATCACCGGCCTGGGCCTCGTCAGCGTTGGAAAAAGCTTTGTACCAATGGACGTGGGACAAGAGTCTCTCGCCCCAGGAGGGGTTACGGGAGTGGCGAATGACTCGGGGGACATGTATGAGTCGGTGCCGCAAAAGGTAAGACGTTTGGATCCTTCAGCATTCCTAGCGGCGATTCTGGCGAAACCAAAGTCCGTGACTTTGATACGTCCGTTGGAGGTGACGAGGAGGTTTTCGCCTTTGAGATCGCGGTGGATGCAGATTTCGGGCATGGAGGTATGCGAGGGCACAAGTGACATCTGTTGCAAAGGATATTCGGAGTCTCCAGGGAAAGGGTTTTGACTAGTCGTGGATGTATAGACGGACGTTGTCGTTGTCGATGAATCCAGAGATGATGAAGATGCGGCCGTCGGGTTGGGGAGCGCAGCTGAGGCCGATGAAGAGGCAGATGTTGGGGTGACGGTATTCCTTCATGAGACGTCATTAGCGCTCAAAGTACTTTGCGACGTCGTAATCTTTGGAGGGAAGGACCTCTTTGATGGTGACGTCTATGCCGAGGTAGTTTCCTGGAAGAGGGATGGGTGGGGGGAGAGGGTGAGGAGAAAGCAAGGGACCTTTGTAGACGTTGCCAAAGGAGCCCGCGCCGAGTTTCTTCCAATCGCCGCTGATGTCCTGTGGAAGGCATTAGGACCACACAAGAAAGCCATGAACCACGCACTGAGACGTTGAAAGGCTCGGACATGGTCGTTGGTGAATGACCCGTGTCATTACGCCATCGTAGCTATTACAGGGCCCAGTCTTTCTCGAGCCGACTCGCCCTGCCCGCTGCCGAATTCACCATGTCGTCCCAGGCCACAAACAGTACTACCAGTGATATGTTCCTGCAGCGCGTCCAGAATGCCAGGACCTAAATCAAGATTGGTGACCCCGAATTTATAATTTCCTTGGAATGGTTTGATACGACCAAGACAAGATGAGTAGCAGTAATTATAAGCGATCATGACGGAGGGATAAGGAGATTGAAAATCCAAAATGACAAGAGGACTTGTGTAAAAGGCCGACATGGGTTCCATGATGAGCGGCATGCATTCGGCTGCATTTTGCAACCCTACCTGCGATGTATGCCTTGAAATCTGCGGCCTTGGAAGAGAAAAAAATACAGACATCACTTTTACTCGGGGAGAGCAAAACAAAATTCTCAGATTTGGCAATACGGAACATGAAAGATTCTACCTTGAACTGTGACCCGCAGCTGATGACAGAGTGGAAATTTACGCCGAAGATACGAGCAAATTCCCTAGACATGGAATAAGTTACTAGATATTGTAGATAAACAACAGACGTACGCTGTCTTGGTAACAAGTTCAGTTTCTTCTAGTATTTGAAGAGTTGCGCAGTTACGTTGTATCAGGTAACGCATTAATGCCACCACGTGGCTTGGTCCCGTACTATCATACCATCTTGATAACGTTGCAAAGCTGTAGAACGGTACCCTGGACAGCGATATCAGTAAGACCGTTTGCGGAGAGGTATTGTTTGACTCAAGTAGTACCTTTGCCGCATGACATGAAAGGCTACGTTGGACAGCGTATAGGACGTCAAGGCCAATTCGGACCTCATAATACGCCAGACGTTCAAAACGTGCCTACCCGCGACCTTGATGTTCGATGTTGTTTGCCCGTCCCAACGGTCATTGCTACCGGCTTTTAAAGGAGGGGCTCGAGATAGGAAATCCTGAAAATCAAAATCTGTGAAGCAGCCGTAAGCACCTGAAAGGACGCATGAGATTAATAAAACATCGACCGTAATGTTTTGCACGCAACCAGAGGTATTCCCAGGATGCCTATTGTACCTCCCACCCAATAAGAATATCAGGATCGAGCTCAGCAACAATATCTGATAATCTATTCAGGAGATCGAGCTCTGTATCGACAATTTCCAGGTGGAAGTCCCGTCAGACAGCGCATCCACATAGGTCAGCTGCCAGCTTCACATCCGCCTCGTGCTCCTCCATCATTTTCGCCAGTCGCACCTTCAATGCTTCGTAGTCTGAGATGACAATCAGTAATATGAAATCTGTTATACAAAATATACAGATCGACCGAGTTTGCCGGCACCAGTGGTGCCTTTGTGAACCAGTGCCTCGATTTCCCCGTCCGCGCGGATGTCGGGCTCTAGCTCGGTCAGATACGCCTCTAGCTCTTGCGGCGTCATGTTCTTGTATAGACCCAAGCTAGAGTCGGGCTCTTCTTCCAAGTCAAGCACCCCTGAAAGGGCAAATGTCGGCGCAAGGTATTGTGCGTGTTGGTCATTCCGAATGACAGTAGTGCCCTCGCAAAAGATGAGTCTGAGCTTGTAAATCATACTTTTTGAGAAGCCCATCGGCCATCTTAGCAGCGGCAAACCGGGGCGGTGTCCTCGTTGCAGGGAGGGCGGGAGAGGATTGAGCGGGGGCAGCAGGCAAGGTTTCATAATCCAGCTGTCCAAGAGGATCTTCAGAGGCTCGGGAGCGTCGAATTGTACGTAGGTGTAGTGGTAAAGCGGGTACTGTTTGGGCAGCGGTGACGGTACGGCGGTGGAGGATGATGGGAGCATCTTGCCATAATGGCTCGTGATTATCTGCCTGGCCTGGATATGGAGAGACCACTCTCTTCATTCGGTGGGCTATCGGTCTCCGGGTCCATGTCGTCGTCTATGCCAGAGGAGTCTGCTGTCTTGGGTGCGGTGACGAGTACGAGGTCTGTTTCGATCGAGCGTAGTGTTATAGTGACCCCGGCCCGGTCCTAAGCTGGGGCGTTACGTCGATAGAAATACTCAGAGTTCTAAAGCGTAACAAAGGAGACCTCCTCGATGAATCGAGAAGAGTAACTCAAATGCGCCGTTTATAGTACTAAGAGCTTGAGAGCGGTTTATAGAGCTTAGCAATTAAGTCTGACGGTTCAAGCGTATAGTTAGACTAAGACTTTGTATTCAAGTCTCCACCTAACCAAGTAGAAACGTTGTTTCTACATGGTAAAGTTGAGCGACTTATATACTTTACAAGTAGTCTATATATATAACTAAGATCAACTTATTAAGGTACCGAGACTCGACTCGGGAACGGCTCGGGAACGATAAAGAAGTTTTCGTAATACTAAAATAGAAAGAAGAACTTCTTCGGAACAAACGATCATTAATTATAGAAGACTAAATATGTAAAGTAATCCGGATCATTAAAGCGGATCAGTAAGAGATACAAAACAATCACAATCAGAGAGGCGAAATATAAGTACAGTAAAAGGTAAACATAATTGTAATTACAGATGTAGTAATTACTATGAGAAATATAACCGTATATGTCACGGTTCATAACACGTAGGCTACGCAGCTCTTGCCCATCGTCATCGGCGCGGCCCTGTTCTAGAGCAATCTGGCCGGTAAAGTCAGCGAGGGCTGGCATGGCAGGGGCTGCAGCGAGAATGACGCCCATGCCAACAAATGCGGGCTCTGCATGATGCCTGATCTGTCTCCGAGCAAAGGATCCCCGGGCGGATAATTTAAAGGGAGGATAGGGTGAGGAGGTGGGGCGCGGTAAATCATTGAAGATGATCTCATGGCATTTGTGGAGGACCCGTTGGCAGATGGTGAAGGAGGGGGACTCGCGGCAGGTCAATGAAAGATTGTGGAGGGAGGCTTGCATGTACCAGAGTGTCTAAAAGGGTATACAGTAGGTGAATATTGGAGGAGGGAAGACGTACGATCATGGCAATGTGAGTTGAGCGCTGGGCAGTCTCGACGACAAAGACCTCGAGGGCCCTGGACTTTGAGGAGTGAGTGACGAGAAGATGGCTGTAGGAAGGGGGTGAGCGGGGTGGTGAGGGCGGGGAGAGATGAAGAGGACCATATGAAGCCCCAGACATCGTAGAGCTGGTGGACATCGAGCTCCCTGAGTCTCCTGGTGAGGTAGTAGGTGATGCCGACGTTGTCCGCGTAGAGACAAAGGTAGTTGAGAGTGAGGTGGAGAGAGAAGAAGGAGGGCGAGAGGAAGTCGACTTCCCCTCTTGCCTTTTCTGGAATCTCGACACGTTCATCCTTCCCATAATGCTCCTCCGCGCCCTTGTCCTCCCCTTCCTCGCCCTCGCCGCCCTCGCTGCTGACCCCGTCGAGCAGCTCTCCCAGCTCGCCTCTCGCGGCAACGGCAACATCAAGCTCGACACCTGTGGACCTCGGTGCCCCAACCCGAGCGTGACAATCACTTCTTTGCCACTCTCGACTTTGATGACGCTCCTGGCGTGTTTCAAAAGGTGAGTCTGCTTCCTCCTACATCACACTATCTTACGCCACCCCACAGCTCGGTCTCGTAGCTGCACCCGTTGTGTTTACCTGGGCACCCGCCGAAGGCGATCGCAAGTCTGCCAATACCCTCCCTGACAAATATGATTTCAACGAGTATGTTTCTGTACTGCTTTGCAATTACCTCAGCTCATTCTCTTCCCTTTTGCTAGAGGCTTCGGTGCAGGTCCCTTCGCTGATTCCGTTTCGAGGCATACTCCTGTCAAAATTCCCTACCGCGAACCCATCGGCTGGACTCGTCTCATTCTCACCTGCATCTTTGGTCTTTCCCTTTTACTCGCCCTCCGTTTCGCTTCTCCCCTTTTCCAGTCCCGCTGGACATGGGCTTTGGGAACCATCTCCACTTCTCTCATTATGACCTCTGGTTACATGTTCATAAGATTAGAAACATGCCTTATGTTGGTACCAACGGTTGGATTGCTTCTGGTTTCCAGAGTCAATATGGTCAAGAAGTCCACGTCGTCGCTTTCATCTGTACGTGTTCTCTCACTCGCTTTTTAATTTGCCCGTTCACATCTCTTGCAGACGGTCTACTTCCCTTCTCCTTCCTCATGCTCATCTTTGTCGTGCCAAACCAAAAATCCCCAGCTCGCCAACGCGCTCAAGTCTATCTCTGGTCTGCAGTCATGGTCATCATTTATTCCGTTCTTATTTCCCTTTTCCGTCTTAAGAACCGTGGTTACCCTTTTTCGAGGATGTGCCATTTTCCTCGCTCGAATGTCTCGGTGCGTCGTTTCTGCTTCCTCGTCAGTCTGAAGATGGTTCCTCATCCTTCTCACTTTTTTAGGATTCGCCCTTTGGAGTTGTGCGCCGGCGAAGTGTGGTCTGACTGGCTTTTTTGACGCATATATTTCAAGATTTGAGCAGTCAGAAAGCTTGCTGACGGACAGAGTGATTCATGTTGACGGAGAATGGTGCGCAACTAGGCTCTTACTCCAATATGTATCGCTTTTTCATTGACCAGAAGATAGCTAACGACTTCTACTACGTGTCGCTGCCATGCAGAAGTTGAGCAACTTGTCTTGTTCCTGCTCTGTGTTTCGCTCTTGTCCCCGAAGTCGGCATCGAGTCATTTCTCGCTCTTCAGTGGCAATTCTTCGAAAGTCAATACATTTGCTCCATTTATGAGCTACAACGTCCCTGCACATCTTCGACACAAACTGTGCCCTTCTGCTAGTAGCTTGGGGGTCTCTGAATGTGGCGCCGGGCAACGGATGATCCTTCCATCGTTTCACCGACACTTGTCTCGAGCGCACATTACCGGGCACTGCTGCTGGTCACTTGAATATTGCCATATTCCATTCCTGTTTATGACCTTCCTGGGCTATACTGCCCTGAAATGTGTTCGCCGCGAGATTTCTTGGCCTTCCTGGAGGTTATCGGCTGAGCGAGGAGACAACAAGGGACCAGACCAGAGTGTAGCGCTTGACTGGATCGTGGCCCATGTCACGAAAAAGGATATGAGTTGTTGAGGTTGATCGGCGAAGGATAGTTTGCGAACCACAACTAGGAGAACCTGGCGCATTGCGGAAACGAGCACCCAGGACGTGGGAGGAATAGTAGAAGGAGGCCTTATGGAAGCTCTTGCAAGTAAGGAGAGAGCGCTTCCGAGAGTGGCGGCTGTAGGACCAAGGGATATTCCTCACGTGTTTGGAGGAATTGCAACCGAGTTCTTGGGCGGGGACTTTTGGATAATCAGCACACCTTTCTAACCCATTTGGCAGATGCACTTGGGGCGAAACTTTTGGATCCTGATGAGAAGGTCCGAGCGGCTGTTTGCAAGATGTTCTCGCAGCTTGACTATTTGGCATTCCACGCTCATGTCTTTCGACTTAAAGGATGGAACCTTCAGGGTCCGGTCCGAGCTGAAGCCCTTAATAGTCTAGCAAACTATATGAAGGGTTATCAACGTTCCTATTCTCATATGTTCCCTCTGCATCCTAGTTTTCTGTTCATTCATGCTTGTGCCAGGACGAAACCCCTGAGGGCAGCGAAGAAACCGCAGAAGAATGGCATAAAGACGCTAATGAAATTCCAAGCCTCCTCTGGGCAAAAGTTGATGAACTTAAGCTCTTCAGACATTGATGTCTCAATGCCGCTTCCCGCACTGGGTTTCCAGTGCCTATTCTTCGATTATAGTGGGCTCCCACTATAAACATCTTTCTTAACTTCCACACATACATTTTGTCTGGCCTACGACTGCTCCCAGCGGTCCCAGTAAGACAATGTATGGGTACTGTATACATCAATGTCAAGATTCACATATACAAACATCCGGGTAGAACCATCCTACATCAGGCTGTCCGGTCTATACCTTAGAGTATGGTGGGTTTTCAATACAAATGCCTCATTTCCGACCCATGCATACACCTAGCTTACTTTCCTGCCCTCAGTGATCAACCAGACTTTATCATCGTCGAGAAGTAATATGCTTCCTTTTCTATGTAAAGCATTTGTGATATGTAAGTCAGATTTATAGTCGGATTTATAGTCGGATTTATGTTCACCAAACATAAAAATAGAAGCGTGATTAGGCATCTGTGTGAATTTTTGGGCACGGGGCACCTCCACGTGTGCCACATCAGTCATACGGCCTCTCAATTGTTTGAACACTTACCCTTCCACCAACAATGCCTCAATCCGACTCGTTTGTATTCCGATGCAAGGTTCAAGGATGTAGAAAATGGTGTAAAAGTGAAAGGGGGCGACTTCAGCATATGAGGGCGAAACATGCAGAGCATATGAGGGCGGAACATGCAGAAAATATTTTGCTTTCAGCACGTTCTAGGCCCTTGTTTTTGAATTCAGAGAGTGGCTCAACAGAATCCTTGTTGGTGAGCAGCAACTCTTAGATAATTATTCCGCCAATTTGATACGGTTATAGAGCCAAAATGCGAGTCTTGAGGTATCTCAGGCCCGGATGCAGGACCCAGGTCATGAGCCTAACCTTGTGTCAGAGCGCTCACATGCCAGGTAATATTATAACTTAACAAGTCTTCAAAGTTTTTATTCTCGAGTCAAAGTGACGTTCATACTGACTATACCGACGACAAGTCAGACTCGGAATCGTCAAACCATTTTGTTTCTTCCACCTTTTCATCTTCAAACTTCAACAGCAAATCTGATGACGAAAACATGGGGTTCAGTAAGTATACCTCGTAGTACAAGAAAACCTTTCACATTTTTCTTTAGATCTCAGTTCTAGTGATGGGACGCATCCATCGAACCGGTCAAAATCTTCCAGCCCCACTAAGACAGGACAACAATTCACCGATATGCTTCAGCCCTCGCCCGGGCCTTCTGGGCATCAATCTTCTTCACTTTCAGCTCATACAAACTCACTCTCAAGCTGTTCATCCGCTAACTCGAGCTCAGAAGATATGCAAAATTGGCGCCAATATCATAGACACCTGTCTGGTCAGTGTTATTTCATGGACCCGTGATCGGAAATGAACTAATCAGCTTTGAAATTTACTAATTAACTAAGGTACAGTCTACAACTGCAATGATGGACAGGCCAATTTCTCAGGAGTTCGTCAATCTCCCACTAATTCAGCCTATAAAGTTGAGACTGATTATCATGCTTCTCAGACATCAACGTTGGAGTCAGCATCGGGATCCAGTTCTGAAAGAAGGTTTCCACAGTCCCCATCAAATCACTCCACTAGCTTTGATTGGGGCGCTTTTGAAAACCGTCTTCGGTTTGAGACTGCTGATTTTCTGTACCAGAAAAATCAGATGTCACAAGGAGACATTGATACGCTCTTGAAGTTATGGCTGGCAAGCTTGGCGCCTCATGGTGAACAAGCCCCTTTTCTGGGCCATCAGGACTTGCTAGATGCAATTGATGCTACGGAGACAGCAGAAATACCTTGGCAATCATTTTCAGTGGAATATACAGGCCCGGAACCTGAGGGACCAACACCGGCATGGATGGAAGCAGAATACGAAGTGTGGTATCGTGATGCTCAGGACCTTGTGAAGGAAATGATTGCTAATCCAGATTTTGTGGAGGAATTTGAATACGCCCCTTATCATGAATATAAAGATGGTATACATCGCTATCAAAATTTTATGTCTGGGGATTGGGCCTGGAAACAAGCTGTAAGAACGTCCTTTTCTTGGATTTGACGATATACTTCAAACTTTTCACAATCAATATTGGGACATTATTGAAGAGAACGTTCCCAATTCAAAAGGAGCTATGTTCGTTCCTATTATTCTTGGTAGCGATAAGACTACCGTCTCTGTTGCTACCGGTAACAATGAGTATTACCCTGTTTATCTCTCTATTGGAAACATCCACAACAGCACCCGCCGCGCCCATAGGAATGGCGTTATGCTTTTAGGTTTCCATTCCATTCCTAAAAGTAAGCTCTGCTCATATTTTTCAATGAACATTTTGCTGATGCCAACGACATTCAAATACTGGAACTCCAGCCAATAAGGAATATGCTGACGACGCCAAATTCAGGAAGTTCCGTCGACAATTGTTCCATACATCACTTGAACGTATGCTCCGGTCTCTGAAACCTGGAATGATTGCACCCGAGGTCGTTCAATGTGGAGACGGTTGTTATCGTAGGGCAATATACGGACTTGGACCCTATATTGCTGATTACCCGGAACAATGCCTACTTGCCTGTATTGTTCAGGGATGGTGTCCCAAGTAAGAGTCGCCAAGTTTATCAATTGTGCTTTTGCGTTGATTAATCTGAATGAATGCAGGTGTAAAGCAAAACCAAATAATCTCGATGATGGAAGGCCAATTGATCCGCATGCTGAAGAAGAAACAAATGATCTTGTGAAAATATGGGAGCTTGGGCCACTATGGGATGATTATGGAATTGTAGGCGACATTATAGTAAGTACCTTTATCTGTCAACAACATTAGTTCTTGTCCCACTGACCACGAACATCAAAGCCATTCACAAAAGACTTTCCTCGTGCCGATATCTACGAGCTAATATCCCCAGATATACTCCACCAACTAGATCACTTGGTGACATGGGTTGGAAATTGGATATACAAGAACAATTCAAAACAACGTGCTAGGCAAATTATGGATGATATAGACAGAAGGTATTTTCAAAACCGAAAATATATTATATAATTTTAATTCCTGGATATCTAGGATAGCGGCTGCTCCAGCCTTCATTGGGATTTGAAGGTTTCCACAAGGCCGGAATTTCAAACAGTGGACCGGAGACGATTCAAAGGCTCTTATTGGCTAACGCCAAAGAATTGATTACTGAATTCCACCAACTCTATGGGGAACTCAATAGGATACAGCACGTTCTACGTGACACCGGGTTATGTTCCGTCAGAAATAATGAAGGCGCTCCGAGCATTTCTGGAATTTTGTTACATTTCACGAAGGGAGCACCACGATTCAGTTGGAACGAAATTGGCGAACGTGGAGGTCTTGAAGGGTCGTCTCCGGAGGAGCCGACTTTAAGGAGGGGGTACTGTTAGAACCTTGCCAGAATGTCATGGCGTCACGCTGTCACATCTGTCACATATTTTATTACATAATAATTTCCCTCTGCTGCTACAGTTCGACGGAGGCTAAACTATCGGCATACTGCTAAAATGGCACAAATTACAGATCTACCAATTGAGCTTATCGATCTTATCTTTTCTTTTCTACCTCCGAACCATGCGGAGCAAGTACAATGGCGGAGGAGGGCAGCGGCTATAGGACGAGAGGAAAGGCCGGTAGGATGGCGCCTATCGGGCCACCAGTGTAGGGAGTGTGGGAGGACGACGTTGGCAATGTGGGATGTGGAAGAGCAGAAGGAATGGGTAATACAGAGGTGGTCAGCGTGGGGGGCTCGGTATTGGGAACTATCCGGGTTCTTCATACTATGTCCGTGTGATGCGTTGTTGGGTAACTACTTCGGGCATCAATGGTTTGTGTGAGTAAATTACCTGTTTAGGAGTTGTTTGTACTTGTGGACACTTTTATGGTTTGTTTGGTCTTGTTGACGTTTTTATGATCAATGTACTCGTGTTTACTTACTTCTGGCTCCACTCTTCTTTTCACATGTCAAATGTATAATTAGTTTACTTTCTCATACGTACTTCTTTTCTCATGTCAGTATATAAATAATTACCTAGGGTAGTTGGTCTGTGCGCCGTAGTCTAGGTATATAAAGTAGGTAGAAACTTGTAGAAGACTCCGTCGAGTTCTCTTAGGTTCACGCCTAATATAACTTTTGTCACTATACTCCTTAGTTCTTGAGTTTAGGTGTGACCTGTGACATCACAGTCACAGTCGCCCTAACAGTAGAACTCGACTACTCCGGGGATCGTCAGCATGCAATGTCCCACTACTCTTATATGATTCGTAACTTTGGATCTCCAAATGGCCTTTGTTCTTCTATTACAGAGTCAAAACACATCAAAGCTGTCAAGGAGCCTTACCGACGTTCTAACCGCCACCATCCACTAAAACAAATTCTAACAACGAATTCTCGACTTGATAAGCTGTCAGCAGCGAGAGCCAGGTTTACCCGAAAGGGGATGTTGAATGGGGATTATTTGGATAAGATTATGTCGAGACTCGAATCAGGTGAGTCAGGCGTTTGGCTTTTGAGATTCATTCTTAATTTTCTGATTGGTAGATTCGGAATATAATTCATCAGATGGATCCTGGGCTAGAAGCAAGTACCAATTGCAAAGATCAAAGGAAGCAGAGGACGATCACAGAATTTCTTTGGTTAACAAAACCTTGCCAAAAATCACACTTGCCGTCAAGCCACTCAGTACGTACTCTTTTTAATATTAAAGAATGAATATAAATCCTCTCTTAGAACGGAATGTAAAAGTGGAAGAGGTTGTATTAAACAACCAACAAAACAATCTTCTTCTCCTAATCCGACAATTTTTGTATCAAGAAATCCGCTACCTGACCTCATATGCTGGTGAAATCTCATCCGATGATCAACCGGACAAGCTTCCCAGATTTTCTGGCAAACTCAACATTTATCCATCAGCTGTTTCAATGTTTTACGCCCCAAGTGACACTGCTGAGAAGTCTGGCATTCGAGTAGAATGAATTTGAGCTACTCCGAGTTGGAGAGAGCATGGCTGCTCCAAAGGTGGACGTTATGATACGGTGTTTCTACATCCAGGAAATGCAGAGGAGACAAAATATGGTATAGCCCAAGTCAAGCTCTTATTTTCATTGAGTTTTGAAGGACGAACACATGCCTGTGCCCTTATACAAGATTTTACCTAAATCAGCGATGCAATTGACGAGGAAACAGGAATGTGGGTAGTGAAAAAAAAATATCGAGGAGGCCGTGCAGCTACACGGGTTATTGCTTTGAACCAGATTGTTCGAGCATGCCAACTTCTTCCAGATTTTGGCCGGAAAATGGTTTCACGGTATCATTCTCCCAGTCAAACTCTTGATACATTTAACCAATTCTTTGTAAATAAGTTTGCTGATCATCATATATTTGAATTGTATAACAAGTTTTAGTTTTAGTTTGTAGAAATAACTTACTTAACTGACAATATCTAGTAGGTAACGATAATATATTTGAGTCAAACTTGACAGTAACTTGAAGCCTACTTGAAGCCTGCTTGAAGCCTACTTGAACCCAACTTGAACCCAACTTGAAGCCTACTTGAACCCAACTTGAAGCCTACTTGACGCTTACTTGAGTAACTTGAGGCTTACTTGAATGACAACTTGATTCAACTTGATGAGATTTTGAAATGAATTTGTGCAGACACTTGTTTATACTTGGAGGAACTTGAAAATTACTTGAGGCTTACTTGAGTGACAACTTGAAGTATACTTGAGGCTTACTTGAGTGACAACTTGAGATTATACTTGATGAGATTTTGAAATGTACTTGCTTATACTTGAAGAAACTTGAAAATTGACAGTTTATTTCAAGCATAAATTATTTTTTCAAGAAGCTTTTCAAGTAAAATCTCTTGAAATCTTACTTGAGACATTACTTGATCATCTTGAAACTTTCTTCAAGTTGCTTTCAAGTGCTATTTTTCTCAAGTTGCTCAAGTAGCAAAACTTTTTACTGATGAATGCTGACTCTAAGTGAACAAGCGAGTCTGTATTTTGCCGGAGCTGGCATCAATACTAACCGAAGGAAAGCTCGGATTCAAGCTTACGTCGAACGAGTTATCGACCAGATGTATGTCAATTTGAGTATTCTGGTAACACCGAACAGTCCGACGTATCGGACATTTTATCTGCGAGCACTCGCAGGTGTAATCGCTACCTACCAGCGACAGATAGAAGAAAAGGAATACAGGGGTAGCACAAACACCCCCATGTCAGGCTTTACCGCTCTGTTGACAGAGCAGGGCATGGATCTATACCCGTTCACGCGAGGCCATGAATCCATGAGCTATGACGACAAGGACACACCTGGTCCGAAGTCAGGTGATGATGGCCAGTCACTGGCCGTCACAAGGACCTGGGGTAACGCCCCCAGCTTACCATCTAACAATGATGATCGCGCAACCACCACCGAACCCGGGAACTCTACGTTCCCTTCAGAAGCTCAACCATATTTTACAGTGCGACGCTCGCACAGATGGAGGGATAGGGTAGCGCATCAGAGGATGCGAATGAATGATTTTGCTGAACATGGAACCTCAAGGATCGAGGATCAAGGGGTATCCTTCAAAGGCCACCGTGCATACGATGGCAATCCTCAATCAGATGATGAGAACAACAGCACTCATCTGCTATTGCCCGACGGAGAAAGCTACGAGTCCATAGAGACTCCAGGCATCAAGGAATCTGAGGCATCTGAGACGCCTGGCCTTGGTAAGGACAAGGGTAAGCAGAGAGAGGGGAATCCTCCCCAAATGAACCCTTCTGAGGCAAGCACATCAGGAGCGGGACCCAGCAGCGTCCGCTTTGAAGAGGAACGAGGAGGTAGGAAAAAGAAGCGGCAATCCGCTTCTAAATCCTCCTACGAGGACTATCGACATAGGGAATCAACGCCCTTTAGAAGGACTAGATTGTTTAGACAAGGTGGAGGCCCACCTAGCTCGAGTAGTTCGAGCAGCGATGAGGGAACTCCTCATCACGCATCTGGAAGGAAACACCGCTCAGAGTCGACTGACTCAAATGAGGAAGCTGACAATGGTGAGGACGATCACCATCCTCGTCGTCGTACAGAATCTAGATCATCGCGAGGATTCTCCCTCGCAAGGGATGTCCCCGAAAATGCTGCACCCGGAGTGATGCAGACGATACGTAAACACCAAGGTCGTATTCACGACCAAATCAAGAAAATCGTAAGGGAGACTCTCTCCCAACCTTTTACCATGCCAGGTGGCATGAAACCGGGAAGTCTGAAACTTCCCTCGGATAGTGGAGTCGAACCATACTCTGGCAGCTCCAGATATAAACACTTGGAAACCTTTGCTACCACGGTCAACGTGGATCTGTACCTCCGAGGTTTCGGAGGATCAAGTATGTCGATCGATTGATCGCGTGTAATACTGTTACAGTACTACGTCAAAGGTCAAGCGAAGGAATTTGTCCTTCGCCATCATCAGCAAAAAGTCACACAACTTATGCAAACTCATGAAAAAGTTGCCTTATGCTTGCCTTATAAAGACCAACTTAAGGCACATAAGTCTCCAAAATAGCATAAGTTCATAATTTTTCATAAGCCAGACAAGAAGTTTACACATAAGTCACACATTAGTTCATAAGTTTATCATAAACTCATAAGTTGGATACAAAGAAAGCATAAGCACAGGACATTTCATAAGTCAGACCAAAGGTTAAATCACAAGTCAGACAAAATTTCATAAGTTTATTATGAATTCATAAGGCTACTGACAAGTCAAACAGTATCTCATAAGTGAAACATAGGCTCATAAGTCAGATAACAAGGCAAGAATCATAGCATTATAAGAACATTATGCTGTATGTCAAGTTCTACTGCTCATAAAATTCCGGAAAACTCATGACAAATCTTAGAATATTAAAAGAACATAAGTTTATATGTATGCTTTTGTCAGAAAACATACCAGTTATGGAGATACAGAAAAACATAACAAGAATGCCATGTTTTCTACTGGTTACTGTGTCGATTTTGATGATTGAACAGTGTAAGTATATGTTTCCAAGGTCTAGGAATCCGAATCTGGTTATAGATTTATTATCCAATCAATACTTGAGGAGCTACAGAGCAATCTTGTGTTTATCATATGTTAAATGTGCCATATCTCAATAGGCTTTCATCCAACAAAAAGTCTAATTGGATATTCGAACTCCCCGACCTCGAAACTATAGGAATACACTTTTAGATTATTAAAATCCATGCAGAAATGACCCGAAAATATCTCCTACCTATGATTTGAGGAACTTTGACTCGAAAATCCCAAGTCCAGACGTCATGTGACATCATGTGACATGTTGAACTTCTGTTTCGAGCACAACGTTGATCCTTCCTCATCACCACCATCATTCCTCCCCTCCCCATCCTCTCCCTCCCCCTTTCTTGCCCTCCAGGCCTGTAACTTAGTAAGTAACATCCTTATCACCTTCCTAGCTCTCCCCCAGCTGATTCACAGCTTAATTAGGACGCTTTTTTGCCTTTTTAGGCCGCTTTTTTAGGGCTATTTTGGGAGGGTTTTGAGAGGAGATGTGAGGATGATATGTGAATGAGTTTTGGGGGGATCTCTAGTCTTTGGTGAGTGCTTTTTGACTCTTCATCTTCTCATACTCATTTGTTACTTTTAGAATCACATTTCTCATCATTTTCCCCCCATTTTCCATTTCTACTCCCCTGGCTGCTGTCATATCCCTCTTGTCCGCTTTTTTCAGGGTCTATTTCCTCTTTAGGAAGTCTGTATTATACATGATGTATTGTGTTTACTATATGAATATAATTCTTTGTTCCTTATGCATTATGATGTTCCTTATGATTGAGCTTATACTCTCTTACATCTTCTTACTGTCTTAAGTACTTACTTATGCAACTTAAGATAAATCCTCATGACTTATGTACTTATGATTTACTTAAGTATTGCATAAGTCAGAACCTCAGACGGTGACATGCCTTATGCAAAACTGACTTATACTGACTTATGATTTTTATAAGTTTGCATAAGTCAAATTTAAGTCACTTTACCTTTTCCTGATGTGAGAGTTCATGCACAATGCCTTGTGACTTCAGGTATGTCGAGAGTGTATCATTGACATACTCTCCTCCTTGATCTGTACGCAATCTTTTGATCTTTTGATCAGATTGAGTAGCCAACTGTTTTAGGATATTAATCAACTGTAACGCGGCATCACTTTTCTTGGTTATCATGACAATCTGAGCGAGACCGGAATAGTCGTCAAGCAAAGTCATCACCCATTTGTATTTGTGATAAGAGGGGACAGGGAGTTCGAATAGATCCAAGTGGACCAGTTCGAGTACTGAAGTAGCACATTTTTCCGATTGTGGAAATGATTGTTGCGTAAGTTTGCCACGAACACAACCATCACAAACCGGTTTCTGTTGTGGAATATTAATCTTCGGTACTCCTAGGGTTTCCTCGAAGAATTTCTTCAACACATTATCAGAAGGATGACCTAATCTACAATGCCAAATGGTGTAGTCAGGGAGCTGGAGTATTCCGCTTGCGTTAAGCAAGTATGGTTCTGTTTTGGAGTGTTTTAAGAAGGTACACTCAACAATGTGCATGCCGCCAAAAAGACCTTCCGGACGGGCACTAAGAATCGCTTGACCTGCTTCGTTTTTGAATACAGATCCATCTTTTGTAGACTCTAGTTTAAGTCCAGACTTCAACAACTGAGCAGTTGAAAGAAGTCTATGATTCATGCCGTTGACATAGAACACGGGCCAGATCTTTGATACTGATTTAAATTCTTTTCCCGTGGAGATATCTTTTACGGTATGCTCGATTAAGACATGTCCGCGTCCCTGGATTTTGAGTACAGAGTCTTTATTTGCAGTATGCACGATACCGAAGTTTCCACATTGTAAATGTGCAAAATCCTCAAGGTTCGGTGTGAAGTGGCATGAAGCACCACTATCGAGCAACCAACTATGTTTTTCTAGATTCTTTCGGGTTTTGCAACCCTCACAATTTGAATGACAGGCATGGAGAACTTCACATATTGGATTCATTCGATCAAGCAAAGAGGATAAAGAAGTAGTCTCATTTGCGAT
The DNA here is from genome assembly GCF_000300575.1 of Agaricus bisporus var. bisporus H97. Lineage (NCBI taxonomy): Eukaryota > Fungi > Basidiomycota > Agaricomycetes > Agaricales > Agaricaceae > Agaricus > Agaricus bisporus. The sequence goes on from NW_006267367.1 coordinate 285,346, forward strand.
CATATTATATAATACAGGTGTAGCAGTACTCGACGATCCTAATTGAAGCCACAAAGAGCGGCCCGATCTTTCTCGGAGATAGGCTGGTTCAACCAAGCCTTTGTCTCTGGAGACAATACTGCCCTGTAGAATCCATGAGTTAATCTGAGATATGGGAGAGAAGCGAGGGACTTGCGCAAAGCTATCCGGTTCGCATTCCACATCATACTCATATTCAAATTCTCCATCTTCATCGCTGAGAGAAATCTCATCTGCTTTGTCAACATCCATCTTCTCAACTAGTTTTCCCTTCGTAGCCGGCATTTTTACAGCCGGAGCATTACCACCCACTTGACCGGCCCCATCCTCAATTGGAGGGGCTGTAACAGTCACTGCGTTAAGACGTTGATCCCAGAGGGATAACACTTTCGATTTGGCCCTTTCGTAGGGCATGGGGGAATGGCGAGGGGAAAGACGTTTCCGAGGGTCCCGAGGGATCAACCCGGAGTCTGATGGATCAAGATCAACATCAGATTCGTCCAGAAGGAGATTTCGCGTCGCAGGACAAAGTCGAGGCAAAGTCGAGGAGTCAATGTCAGTATCCAGTGGGGAAAGATCAATCATATTTCCATCAGGGAAGAAAAAGAATTCCTCACCCGAAATGGTATGGTTGCCCAACTTGGGCGATCTATTCCTTGTTAGATTAGGATCTGATCTAGATGGAAGCGGGACGAACCTGCTCTTCATCTCATTGACTTTTGTGCATGTAGAGGTGGATGCGAGCTGCGCCATTGAAGCAATGGCAGAAGAAGCGGAGTAGTCAGGAGTCGTATCCTTGACTTCTTCGATAGAGGTGGTAGAAGCCTCGTTACCCTGCTTCTTTTTACGGGAGCGGGTTCTCTTCTTCTTTTTGTCGTTACTCTGCTCTTCACCTTCCTTCTTCTGCTGAGGTTGTTGTTGCTTGTTTTGGTTCTGGCCGGAGCCAGAACCGGAACCAGAGCCTTGGGACTTGCCTTGCCCTTGATTGGGCTTTTTATTGTCCCATCTGGGTTTAGGCTGGTTCTGCTGGCGGAAGCACGCAGCATTGGCAACTGTATGGGGGTTGCGCCACACAGCAATAATGCGGGCACAAGTTTCCTCCCATTTAAGATCGGCAACCGACCTTTTCTCAGCAAGAATGTTTGCAGCAACATGCTCGAACCAGTTGGGGAGAGCGTTGAGGAGCATCATAGTGCGGATCGACTCATGTATCAACGCACCAGTGCTTTCGACAGCGGCAAATAATGCGTAGAGATCTGCAATCGCAGATGATGGATCGGCGGAGTCATTTATCTTGAAATTTTGAGCTGTAATAAAACGTTCATAGGCGAACGTTGGTCCTTTTTGGCCATATTGGCCTTCCAACCAATTCCAAAGAGCTCTAGCATCCGTTTGAGCGGCCGCTTGACTGAGCATCAAATTCGGAAGGTGGGATTCAATGATTGCAGAGGCCCGGGCCGAGAGAAGGGCTCAAGCTCGCAATTCATTAGGATCTGTTGTTGCTGGAAGAGCGCCTGGAGTGCCGCTTAATTCCCATGCAGAATTGTCAGATCCTTGGACCATTGCCAGCATCAGAAAATTTCTGACTCGACGGGACCAGGTGTCCCAGTCGTTGACACCTTGAAAGGGGGAAATTTTTCCCACAAATCCTTTGTGTAAAGACCTATCAAAAAGTTGTCAGATTCTAGTACAGTAAATCTGGTAAGCCACTATCAAATGGGTTCCGATCAACCCGGATGACGCTCCGATTCTTGAGTAGTCCCCGAGTAAACCTTGGAGATTCACGGATGAGTGCCAAAGCATCTCCGTGGGCGGATTTCAGGGTTTGCAGAGCCTTCCTCAAGTCTTTTTGGATGCTCCGGTTCTCCGGTGCGGACAGTAGAAGCACTCCGGTCAAGTTTAATCCGGTTTGCTACTCTATGAACCAGACAACAGTCGGAGCAGAGCTCACAACTGCCCAGGACATCAAGGTTGTTGAAGCCAAGTCCTCATTGACGCCAACCGGGGCCCATAACCTGTTGGAAAGACCGCCAACTAGGGCGGGATCCTGGGGACAGATCTATGCAGCAAGCATAGTGTAGACACAACCTCAATATTTCAATACTACTTGAAGTAGTATTGAAATATTATTCAAACAATACTGTGTTTTTTATTTCCATACTTCATGTGAAGTAAGTAAATAGTATTGAATTATTTATTTTCATAACTGCTGAAATATTATGTAAACAGTATTGGAATAATATTGAAACTTTGAATTATTATAACATTTCAATTATATTTCAGTGATATTTCCATACTTACAAAGTAGTATCCAAACATTATTGAAAGATTGAAAATTTGTTATTTCCTTACTGTTTTATTACTTCTCAGCAAATATCCAAACAACATTGAAATGTAAGTTAAACAATAGATAAATCTAGAATTTCAATATTCATTCAATACCTGCTTTGAAGTATTGAATTATAAAGTAATCAAGTACTCTGATTTTTATTGTTTGAGATGAAGAGTACAAAAAAAATAAACAAAAATTTTTTTATAAAAAAGTTGAAAAAGTTGAAAAAAAAAATTGAAAAAAAAACAATTGAAAAACAAAATTGAAAAAAAACTTCAAAAAAGTGGAAAACAAATGAAGACTGGTGAGACTACTCTCATTGCCAGCTCAACCATTTTCTCCTCAAACTCCTCATTACCAAATTCTCCATGCCCCATGATTTCCTTAATGTCACTCTCATTCCCAAATTCTCCGAAATGGATTTTTCTTCATCATTTTCCTTTGATCTCATTGTATCCGGTTCCATAGTATTGGTATCATCAAGTGTGGCAGCTCTGGGAAGTGTGGGAGACTTGTGCTTCAGCTCATCACTTCCAGAAGCAATATCGTGATTGCAATGCTGATTACAGAGCCCTGAGATGTTTTTTTTGGCCAGGCATGACTGTGAAGCGCTGCCTGCAGAGATCAACATTTTTTTTAAGCTCTGATTAGATATTGGGGCCAATTTTTTCCTACAAATCAAACACTACTCATTGAGATCTATCGTTTGCGCACTTTTCAAAAAAATTCTGTATTTTTTAGGGGGTTGGCCAATTTTCAGGTGTTCACAAATCTAAATTCATTTTTGAGTCAAATCTGCTTGTGAAAGTCTCTGGAATAAAGTCCAAAGAAGCTGTTTAAGCCGTTTTGAAGCTATTTAATGTTTGTGTTGGGCAGCAAAATTCCTTATATTTTGTTGTGTTTAGCTGTCCATACACAACCTCAACATTTCAATACTTCTTAATGAATTAATGAAATATTATTGAAACAGTACCGCATTTCTTATTTTCATACTACTTAGGAAGTATTGAAATGTTATTCAAACAATACTATATTTTATTTCCATATATGGAAAAAATACAAATAAATTTATGATACTATTTAAATAATATTTCAATATTTCCCAGGTAGTATGGAAATAAAAAATACAGTACTGTTTCAATAATATTTCAATATTTTTTTAGGAAGTATTGAAATATTGAGGTTGTGCATAACTGTATCTTCTTTCTTCAATCCCAGGGGGTGTGCCGCAGGTCCAAAAGGTTGACTGTGCGCCCGCCATGCAGCTGCTGGCACAGCGCCGTTGCTGTTCATCGGGGAGGGATTGAACTTCTTATTTAGTTCCACTTGCGTTGGTAAGAGGCCGGCCATATACTGAAGCAGATCCAAGATTCAATTGACAGGTACCAATCGTCGTCACCTATCTAGCCAAGTAGATCGCTTTATTTGCACAAGCCAATTAGTCTGTTTTGGGCCAGGGGGCGATCATTGAGCCTCCTTCCATATCTTTCATATTTTTCACTCTCTCCCCTCCATCAACCCAAGACAATAACCCCCACAAGCAATGTCTGAGGCCGAGTAAGTCTACCGTTATTCATACAAAGCTGAGGACTATGCTGATCAGTGTTAAGACTATGACCGGAAAGGTAACGCTAAGCCGGAAAGGACTTAGCGAACAAACGGCTTTGGCCTTAGCGACACGGGAACGGTGCGCTATGCCTTCCAACTAAGTTGATAGCCGATTTAGAGACAGAGACGAGCGACCCGCGGAATGCGGAATCGTTTGAGAGCGAGAGAGAGATCAAGCGAGAGATAGTGAGGAACAATCTAAGTTGATTTTCAGACTGAAGTACCGTACAGAATATCTACGGCTTAAATACACGAAGAATGAATAGAATACGGATTCGGAAACATGAAAGATGATAGCGCAAGGATTGCGCAATAGTTCAGATTGAAATAACGGAAAGGAGTCTTTACCTTAAGGGATTCTGACGGTGCAACGGAAAGGAGGTCTTGAAGCGGGTAAGTCTTGCGATGGAAATAACAACCCATGTTGCGTTGGTCGTAAAGCGACCATGGGAGCGCAACCACAATACCGAAGGTATTGCGGCATTCCATCGGTCAACGTGACCAGTAAGTCGGAATCGATATTGCCGGGATTGATGCGAACAGATTGAGTCGGAAAGGGATATCCGGAACGTACTGGGATTGATACCGAGAATGGAAGGTGGTGGAGTTAGCGTGTTCCGGATATAACAGTATCCTCCCCTTAAGGCCGAGCCCACGAGGCCGGATCAAGAAGCTGCCGGAAATGGATATGTGGACCCAATCGAAGGTAGCTGTCAATGAAGCTTCGGAAGACAATGGTTCGGATCTGTTCAATAGCGGAGATGGCCATGGATAGTGTCTTGAGTGGCACATAAGAATCCGAAACGTTGGAAAGTCACCCATTCTTCCCTTACCCCCGAGATGCCACCACGGAAACCGACCCCAAAGCAGGATCTGACGGACGAACAGTTGGAGGCACAAATGATGGCTATGAGTAAGATCATGGCGGAGAGGCGGAAAGCGAAGGAGAGGGCAGAGATGGCTGAGCTGGTCGACGAGACCGATCAAGAGGTGGAGATCATGGAGGAATCAGCGACGGAAGAGAAGGGGAAGTCAAAGGAAAAGAAGCGGAAACGAGCCGCGGACGAAGAGCCGCTTCCGGTGCGCCTTATTATGAGTCATGTCGAGATTCCAACGTTGAAGACTCCACAGGTGACCGCCGTAATGCACAGCGAACGGTGCAAACGGTGCTTGACAAAAAATCTGGCATGTATATCGAGGATGCCGGGTCTCGGATGTGAGGCTTGCAAGTCAGCCAAGGTTGGTTGCAACCATTCGTCGCAGGGTCCCGCGACGTACAAGATCCGGGCCAAGCTTAAAGTCCCCCCTCCTCCTCCTACTTCGACTCCTGTTCCGGAAAACACTATGATCGCCCCCATCCGCATCCCACCGACCCCTACAGCCTTTGTTCGGGAGGTACCGACGCCTACCAATCCATCCCCAATCACACCTGCCCAACCGGTCGCTTTTGTTCGGCCACCGACACATGAGCGTTCGCTCAGTAGTCCGACCGGAAAGAAGGTGGAGGTCGTTCAGAAATCGCTGGACGACGTTACCGAGGCGATGCGCGAGTTTACGATGGAGACTAGATCATCAAGGATGGCAACAGAAAGGTTGACGGATGTGGCGGTTCAGTTGACGCAGGAGTTGACGACGGCATGCGGTAGGATCGACGCAAACACGAGGGCACATCGGAGGTCCGAGGATGCGCAGAAGAAGACGGAGGTGGCGGTTGACGGGTTGCGGAAGGAGATCACATCGCTTCGGATGATGATGAAGGAGAATCGCCGGGCAGTGGGGAATGAGGACGACGAGATGGATGTCGAGCCGGAATATGAGGTGCCGGAATTCGAGGAAGGGAGTAGCTTGTCCCGTCAGCATGGGTAGGTGGCCGGCCTCCTCGTCGTATACTATGCAGGACCTTCAATGGTCAACTTGAATGCTCAATATATGTTTTCTTGTTTCCGCTTGAGTGCAACCGTTCGGAACCCTAAGAACGAAGAATCAAAGATAAAAGGTAGAAGAAATCATATACTGGAAATAGAGAGGATGAACTAGATTTGAAGGAATAGAAGATTAGAATATTAATTAAGAACGGAAAGAGGACCGGGCTTAGCGGGATAAGCGGCATGGAAGTCGCCAACCAATTCCATTGCATGCTCGAGTTCCGTAGCGGGTAGCCAGGAGAATTCTTCATCGGTATCCTCATACCCTAACCATATCACCTTGTACAACAGTTTGCAAGCGCGTCGACGATCGATCTTGGAGTCTACTACCCGAGCAATCTCATACTCGGTTTCGCCTTCGATATCAACGGGAGCTGGAGGTGGTTGATTGCGGTTTGGAATAGTATTGGTAGTTGCGGGTTCCAGCATGGAAACGTGGAATACCGGATGAATAGCACGCATCGAGGGTGGAAGATGAAGAGTGAATGAATGCGAACCCACTTGGGCAATAATCTCGTAGGGTCCGAGATACTTCTCCGATAGCTTCTTCGAAACACGAGTCGTCTTGAAGAACTTCGCTTTGACGAACACCCGATCACCTATCTTGAAATCCGGAGCCGGTAAGCGATGAGCGTCGGCTGAAACCTGATAGCGTTGTTGAGCGAGAGCGATTTCGGATTTAAGAGTAGAGTGTAGGTCGTCAAGGTCGATTGCGAATTCTCGAGCTCGTGAAGAAGCGAGATCCCGTTCCGGATAGACAGCTATAGAGGGATGATAACCTTTATTCGCAAAGAAGGGAGAGATACCGGTAGTAGCGCTAGGTGCGTTGTTGAATGCGAATTCCGCCAACGGTAAGAGTTCCGACCAGTTGTCCTGCTGGTAGTTGCAGTAGATGCGAAGGTATTGTTCCAGAGTCTTATTTGTTCGTTCCGTCTGACCGTCGCCTTCTGGATGGTAACCCGAAGTGAAGTGAAGGGTCATATCAAGTGCTTGGCCTAGGGAACGGAAGAAGTGTGAGACGAACTCGGAACCACGATCTGAAGTGACATGGGAAGGAACACCGTGCTTGGAAAAGACATGGATAACGAAGAGTTGCGCTAACTGAGCGGAAGTGATGGTATCGTGTGTCGGAATAATGATTGCTTGCTTAGTGAGTCGATCAACAATAACAAGGATAGCGTCGTAGCCGGATGAAGCGGGAAGTTTCTCGATGAAGTCCATAGATACATGGAATGCCAGGGGCGATCCGGAATGGGAAGCTGTTTGAGGGTGCTGTAGGGTCGATGTCGTTGAGGTTTGGATCGCATACAGGTGACGCAGCTTTTGCAGAAGTGTTTGACGAAGTCTCGGATAGCGGGCCAGGTGTAGTTTCTCCAGATAATCTCCAAAGTCTTGTTTTGGCCGAAATGACCAGCGGTAATGTGGTCGTGATGATATTGCGTGATGCGGAGACGTAGGTCGTTAGCGTCGGGTACGTAGATCCTACCATCGAGGAGTAGTAAGCCGTCGGAATTGATGGTCCATCTTCCCTGGGGCGACGCGAGGTTCTGAGCAGCAATGGAATCTTCGGAAAGAGATGAACGGATGTCGGAATGAAGTTGGAAAAGATCCATGATAGTAGCAGCGCGGAACACAGGGGTCGATAGAGAAGTAGCACGTAAGGAAGAGATGAGTTGTTCTTGAGTGAATACAGGGCGAAAGTTGTGTGGGTTTGCCGAAGCGTAGACCTTATCCTCCCCTTTTGGGTACACATCCCAACGCCTTGTCAGAGCATCCGGCTTGGTACCCAGCTTACCCGGTCGGAAACGAATGACCAAGTTGAACTGTGAAAGGTATTCAGACCAACGAGCTTGCCGACGAGTGAGTAGTTTAGTGGTAGCAAAATACTCAAGGTTTTTGTGGTCGGTAACAACGTCAACCGGTAATGAGGCACCTTCCAGATAGTGCCGCCAGATGCAAAAGGCTTCAAAGATAGCGAGAAGCTCCTTATCATGAGTGTCGTAGTTGAGTTCGGGAGCTGTGAATGTGCGGGAGTGGAATGCGATAGGGTGGATGTCGCCATCAGAGGTAATGGTGGATAGGATAGCGGCTAAGGCATAATCCGAGGCGTCGGTTTCAACAATTATCTGCGAGTCGGGAATCCAATGGGTCAGGACTGGAGCCGTAGTGAAAGCCTTCTTCAACGTTTCGAACGCTTCCCGAGCTTCGGAACCAAAGTTCCATGGTGTACCTTTGCAAGTAAGGCGAGTCAAGGGAACTACGATGTCGGAATAGCCATAGATAAAGTGTCGGTAGAAGTTAGCGAAACCCAGGAAAGACTGAACGTCTTTGACCTTCCAAGGTTCCGGCCAGTCTTGGATAGTCTTGACCTTGTCGCTAGACATAGTTAAACCGCCAGGAGAAAGAATGTAACCCAGATACTCCACAGACTCAGAATTGAATTCGCACTTGTCAGCTCTAGCATAAAGACCGTGTTCACGAAGACGTCGAAGGACTTCCCGTACATGTTTGCGATGTTGCGAAGGATTATCGGAATAGATGAGAATGTCGTCAAGATAAATGGTAGCGCAAACGTTGAGTAAGTCTTGAAAAATGTCGTTCATGAAGCGTTGGAAAGCGGCAGGCGCATTGGTGAGTCCGAACGGCATAACCAGCCATTCAAAGGAACCATAGTGAGTACGGAAAGCTGTTTTCCATTCGTCACCATCAGCAATGCGGACGAGATGATAGGCATGCCGGAGGTCAATCTTGGTATAGATGCGAGCTTTGCGGGGAGAGTCGAGGAGATCAGAAATAAGTGGTAGCGGGTAGCGGTCTTTCCGGGAAATCCTGTTTAGGCCACGGAAATCAACACAAAGTCGGAGTGAGCCGTCCTTTTTCTTCATGAAGAGAACGGGAGCGCCATGAGGAGAAGTAGCTGGTCGAATGAATCCGATGGAAAGGTTTTCATCAATGAAATCACGTAAAGCATCAAGTTCGGTGCGAGACAAGGAATAGATGGGACCTATCGGTGGTAAAGTTCCGTCCTCTAAGTCAATCTTGAGATCGTAATGCCGATGAGGCGGTAAGGTGTCTGCACGTTTCTTGCTGAAGACGTCGGTGAAATCATGGTACTCATCCGGTATAGCGGAAAGGTCGACGGGTGATTCCGAGATAGCGGTTGCCGCAGCAACAACTGAATGAAGGTTCAGAGCAAAGCGATGAGAGCCAGGCAGTCGAGATGCGCGAGCAAAAGCCGCGGCATTGATTAGACATATGTCAGGCCTGGAAGGTGAATCCGAGAGTTTGTCTGTGATGGAAGCTGATGCCGACGTTCGTGGAACAGTGTCAACAGAAGATAGCGCGCGGAGAGAAGGCGGGACTGCAATGGTAGTGGAACGGAAAGTGATGCGGCCAGTAACCCAGTCAATCAACGGATTGTAGCGGGACAGCCAGTCGTGCCCAAGAACCACTGAACACTGCGGGTCCAGCGAAGTGACATAGAAGGAAAGTGTCATAGATTCACCAGTAGGAAAAAGTACAGGAAGCTTTGCGATCTCGGAAATAAAAGAATTGGAAGTCCCATCAAACAAATGTAGCTTTACAGGAGGTACCGGAAATGTCGGAATACCATGTTTGCGTACAAGCGAACCTTGGATAAAGCAATGAGTAGAGCCACTGTCCAATAGCGCAGAGAATTCGGATAAGGAAGGGAAATCAGGAGAAGAAAGGGGTATGCATAACGAGTTCGGATCAGAAAGAGCGGAAGCGTTGAGACGGATACTCTCTGGTGCACAGAGGTTGTCAACGCGGTCTCCCACCTGTGCAGAGTCAAGGGGACTGCGTTCTAATTTCCCGAAGTGCTAGTGGTAGCACCCGAGGAATCAGCGTTTGCCGAACGTCCCTTTGGTTTGTTTGAAGCGGAATCAGATTTCCCAGCCGTCTTCTTGGAGCAGTTGTCAGCTGTATGCCCGGGACCGCCGCAGAACATGCAGAGGTTCTTGTCCTTGCGACGTTGGCGTTCTTCCGGAGTAAGTTTACCGTTTTTACCGAGGACATTAGCGAGGGGATTAGAAGACGAAGAGGATGATTGCGCATTCGAGTTCGAATTTGATTTAGAGTTGGGATTGGAATTGGAATTGGAGTTAGGAGTTTTGCCGGGTTTGGAGTTATTGTTTCCCGAGGACGATTGCTGGTTATTTGAATTGGAGTTAGAACCCTTTCCTTTCCCCTTATCCTGTGACGATGCCTCCTTCGAACCCGACTGCTTGGTAGCACGATTCCGTTCACGTTGCCGTTCCCAGTAGCGGTTATCAATACGCATTACCTGTTCCCACATCTCCCGCATGGTAGGGGGTTTGCCGTTGGGAAGAGCGGAAAGAGTGTCCTGAATGCGGTCGGGAAGGCCATGATAGTAGCGATAGACGAGTACGGAATCCAGCCAGTGAAGCCGGCCAGCAAGACGGGCAAAAGAGACGTTATACTTGTTGACATGCTCGGTAGTAGCCATGCGAAGATGCTCAATTTCTTCAGCAGCCTCAGCTAACGGATCCACAGCACCAAAGTTAGAAGTCAGCTCTTCGACAAAGAGATCCCAGTCGTTGTACCAGGGGATAGCGTTCCAATCCGGAGTATCCTCGAGGAGAGTCTGGAACCAAGTCTGAGCGTTGCCGGTGAGGTAGGACAAGGCGAAGGAAACTTTAGTATGATTGGTAGGGAATTGATGCGGATTAGCGTCGAAATAGATACGGCATTGGAAAATGAATTCATTGAGTTTAAGGGGATCCTTGCCGTTGAATGTGCCGGGTTCCTTGATAGCGACCTTTGGGGTTTTGACAGGGGGTGGCTGAGCGGAATGACGATTATGAGTTGCTAAGCCACCAGCGATGCCGGCCAGGAGGTCGTAAAGGACCCGATCCTGAGGGTTGAGACCACGGAGCGCATCGCGAAGACGGGTTTGAGTGTTGTCCGTTGCCACGGATTCATTGTCACCTTCCTCACCATCACCTCCGGGATCCCCACCGTCTTCACCATCATCACCACCATCGCCATCATTTCCACCATCGCCATATTCCAGTTCGGGTTCTTCGGCTATTTCTTCAAAACGAGATGAGTCGTCACCTGCGAATCCGCCCGGAACGTTATGACCACGGGAACCAGAAGGTTGAGTAGACATAGGAGATATGGAGCCGGGATCAGGGGTTGTCGATGTTGCCGATAGTTGGCCTTTTGGGTGTTTCGGTTTGCAGGAAGGAGGAAGTGGAATGGTTTCAGGGGAAATACCAGTAAAACGAGAAACACTGCGAGTATGGCTCATAAGAGCAAAAAGACGTAAAACCTAGTTGGAAGAGTAGTCTGAAAATACTGTTAAGACTATGACCGGAAAGGTAACGCTAAGCCGGAAAGGACTTAGCGAACAAACGGCTTTGGCCTTAGCGACACGGGAACAGTGCGCTATGCCTTCCAACTAAGTTGATAGCCGATTTAGAGACAGAGACGAGCGACCCGCGGAATGCAGAATCGTTTGAGAGCGAGAGAGAGATCAAGCGAGAGATAGCGAGGAACAATCTAAGTTGATTTTCAGACTGAAGTACCGTACAGAATATCTACGGCTTAAATACACGAAGAATGAATAGAATACGGATTCGGAAACATGAAAGATGATAGCGCAAGGATTGCGCAATAGTTCAGATTGAAATAACGGAAAGGAGTCTTTACCTTAAGGGATTCTGACGGTGCAACGGAAAGGAGGTCTTGAAGCGGGTAAGTCTTGCGATGGAAATAACAACCCATGTTGCGTTGGTCGTAAAGCGACCATGGGAGCGCAACCACAATACCGAAGGTATTGCGGCATTCCATCGGTCAACGTGACCAGTAAGTCGGAATCGATATTGCTGGGATTGATGCGAACGGATTGAGTCGGAAAGGGATATCCGGAACGTACCGGGATTGATACCGAGAATGGAAGGTGGTGGAGTTAGCATGTTCCGGATATAACAATCAGCTCATTCATCCAGTTTGACTCGCAAAACCGTTCTCTCGGGCAAATCAGCCCAAGAGACCAACTCTATTCGACGATCTGAGCGCCTCGCGAAGAAGACAGATGTCCTTGAGCCTACTGTCAAGGAAAAGCCAGCTGGTGACGTCGTTGAGCTTACTGATGAAGAGAGCTTGGTCAGTGAACAGGTGCATACTTTTCATGGTTGGGGAAACATTGCTTATTGTTAGCATAGGCATCCCAGGACAATTTGTTGTCCACCGACCGGCGTAAGGGAAAGTGAGCCGCTTCTGCTGAGGAAAAACCAAGTGACGACGGTACTGATAAGGAAAAGCCAGGTCCCAATGTGATTGAACTTACAGATGGGAGCTCCGCTGGCGAACATGTGGGTAATCTTCATGAATGGGGGAACTTTACTCATTGATAGTGTAGGCATCCCAGGACACTTTGCCATCTGTTGGCTGGCTCCTCGAGTCTCATAGAAAGTGGACCGCTGAAGGAAAGTCAAGCGACGACGCCATTGAGCTTAGGGACAAGAGCTACCTGCGGCACACCCCCTGGGATTGAAGAAGATACAGTTATGGACAGCTAAACACAACAAAATATAAGGAATTTTGCTGCCCAACACAAACATTAAATAGCTTCAAAACGGCTTAAACAGCTTCTTTGGACTTTATTCCAGAGACTTTCACAAGCAGATTTGACTCAAAAATGAATTTAGATTTGTGAACACCTGAAAATTGGCCAACCCCCTAAAAAATACAGAATTTTTTTGAAAAGTGCGCAAACGATAGATCTCAATGAGTAGTGTTTGATTTGTAGGAAAAAATTGGCCCCAATATCTAATCAGAGCTTAAAAAAAATGTTGATCTCTGCAGGCAGCGCTTCACAGTCATGCCTGGCCAAAAAAAACATCTCAGGGCTCTGTAATCAGCATTGCAATCACGATATTGCTTCTGGAAGTGATGAGCTGAAGCACAAGTCTCCCACACTTCCCAGAGCTGCCACACTTGATGATACCAATACTATGGAACCGGATACAATGAGATCAAAGGAAAATGATGAAGAAAAATCCATTTCGGAGAATTTGGGAATGAGAGTGACATTAAGGAAATCATGGGGCATGGAGAATTTGGTAATGAGGAGTTTGAGGAGAAAATGGTTGAGCTGGCAATGAGAGTAGTCTCACCAGTCTTCATTTGTTTTCCACTTTTTTGAAGTTTTTTTTCAATTTTGTTTTTCAATTGTTTTTTTTTCAATTTTTTTTTTCAACTTTTTCAACTTTTTTATAAAAAAATTTTTGTTTATTTTTTTTGTACTCTTCATCTCAAACAATAAAAATCAGAGTACTTGATTACTTTATAATTCAATACTTCAAAGCAGGTATTGAATGAATATTGAAATTCTAGATTTATCTATTGTTTAACTTACATTTCAATGTTGTTTGGATATTTGCTGAGAAGTAATAAAACAGTAAGGAAATAACAAATTTTCAATCTTTCAATAATGTTTGGATACTACTTTGTAAGTATGGAAATATCACTGAAATATAATTGAAATGTTATAATAATTCAAAGTTTCAATATTATTCCAATACTGTTTACATAATATTTCAGCAGTTATGAAAATAAATAATTCAATACTATTTACTTACTTCACATGAAGTATGGAAATAAAAAACACAGTATTGTTTGAATAATATTTCAATACTACTTCAAGTAGTATTGAAATATTGAGGTTGTGTAGAGGACTTACATGTTACAGTAGTAGCTTGTGGACGTTGATACGAGTGTTTAGTAGAGCGATATAGAAGCTTGTAGAAGCTTCAAGAGAGAGCTAGAAGTAATGATCATATTGAGCGGAACTACATAGTATTTATACATATAGTAATGGTCCGTGCGAGGATAAAGAGAGGCATGTGAATGTCATGACTCTACTGCGTGAACAGGAGTTAGACACAAGGTAATGAAACATACAATGAAACATAATGTGAAACAGTAATCGGTCATATTAACATGGAGATTAACTCGACATGTTTCAACACTGTATGTGTTTAGTCAAGCAGTGTCAGTTACTTTGTCTCTATCTTAGCTGTGTTTGTATCTTCTTGTTTGTTCCTGTTACATCTGTGTGATGCCGTGATGCCGATGTTGTGCTTTGGAGTGACCGGCCTTAAAGTTGTTGGCGGTTTTTCAATGTGTTGCTTGGTCTTATTTGTACAATGTCTCTTTGTCTGTGATTCCTACAATATATATTCCAATGATGCTCAATGTGACTGAATTGAAAGAAGAAGTAGCCAGTTTATCCCGAGGGCAGCACCAGAAGATGCCCTCCCTCGTATGCCCCTAGCTTGTCACAATATATTACATGATTCAATGACACTGAAACAGTAGGCTACATCAGCAAAAAGTTGCACAACTTATGCAAACTTAGGAAAAGGTTGCCTTATGCTTGCCTTATAAAGACCAACTTAAGGCACATAAGTCTCCAAAATAGCATAAGTTCATAATTTTTCATAAGCCAGACAAGAAGTTTACACATAAGTCACACATTAGTTCATAAGTCTATCATAAATTCATAAGTTGGATACAAAGAAAGCATAAGCACAGGACATTTCATAAGTCAGACCAAAGGTTAAACCACAAGTCAGACAAAGTTTCATAAGTCAAACAGGATCTCATAAGTGAATAAGTCAGATAACAAGGCAAGCATCATAGCATTATAAGAACATTATGCTGTATGTCTTGTTCTACTGTTCATAAAATTCCTTGTCTTCTTCCTCGTCCTCATTCTTGTCCACCACCACCACCTCCTCTACCACCTCCTCAGAGTTCACGTGCGCAACATGAGCCAAAGCAAGGTGATGTTGATCGTGGCGGATGCCCACCTCAACTTGAGACTCTTTCTTTTCCCAGGACTCCTCGACATCAGCCTCCTCCTCATCCGAAAGTGCGAGCATCAACTCCACCTCTGTTTCCTCTGTCTCATTACCTTTTTGAGTTGCAAGACGAGCCTTAGTTTGAAGATGTTCATTGTAGCGGCCACCAGCCATTGCTTGCATATGCTGATAAAAACCAGGTCAGTGATTGTGCCATGACAATATTGAGTACTCACACCAATAGTTCGTACAGACATATGGCTTGATGTAGTAGTTTTGCGAGGTAGACCATTAGTTCTCGCCATGGTAGTCAGTGTCAGTGTAAGTAAGGAGGTGATCAAATAATCAAGCCACCAATGATGCAATCATTTGATAAGCTTACAGCCAACAAACTCTAATCTAAGACTGTCTTAAAGCTCTGTAAAAAATATGGTCATGTTATCTTATGATGATTTGGTCTATCTCATGGTGACTCGGGATGTTTCAGGGTGTCTTTAAGCTGAACAATTCAGTGGTTTGTTTCTTTGACATTGCAGGAGAGATTGTAACAATCCTTGTTTCATCAATTCAAGACACGTGAAAGTCAACTGAATAGAAATGTTTATATTTAACATGAACCAATGATTTAATAGTAAATTACATTGCTATAAACATACATGATATGGGAAATTCTGGCTTAACCCTTGGAGTACTTGAGGAGGGTGGCAGGCAAATATGCTGAACAAAAAATAGACAAGTGAATGTTATCCAAGACGTGTGCTTTATTGTATCACACATCTCAGAGTCAACAGCTAATACAATTTCATTTTTCAAGGACACCAATGTAGTCTACTTTTACATTTCATTCTTCGGGAGTGTACTTAGTGATAATGTCGGGTATGTAATCGTGCATCATGTATGGGTTCCCATGATGCAGTCCATCCCTAACATCACTAACCCTAAGTGTCCTGCATCTAGCGTGACTCATTATAACCGCACCGTTGGTGAAATAGCGCTCGAGGAAACGGCGAGTGAGGTCTTGCAGACAAGGCATAGCACTTTCCTCAACTAGCTGCAGACACGGTTAGCCTATGGCACAGTGCAGAACAGGTCACTCACTATACCAGGAACATCTCGTGCAATCTTGCGCACCAACACTACATCAGCAAAAAGTTGCACAACTTATGCAAACTTATGAAAAAGTTGCCTTATGCTTGCCTTATAAAGACCAACTTAAGGCACATAAGTCTCCAAAATAGCATAAGTTCATAATTTTTCATAAGCCAGACAAGAAGTTTACACATAAGTCACACATTAGTTCATAAGTTTATCATAAACTCATAAGTTGGATACAAAGAAAGCATAAGCACAGGACATTTCATAAGTCAGACCAAAGGTTAAACTACAAGTCAGACAAAGTTTCATAAGTTTATTGACAAGTCAAACAGGATCTCATAAGTGAAACATAGGCTCATAAGTCAGATAACAAGGCAAGAATCATAGCATTATAAGAACATTATGCTGTATGTCAAGTTCTACTGCTCATAAAATTCCGGAAAACTCATGACAAATCTTAGAATATTAAAAGAACATAAGTTTATATGTATGCTTTTGTCAGAAAACATACCAGTTATGGAGATACAGAAAAACATAACAAGAATGCCATGTTTTCTACTGGTTACTGTGTCGATTTTGATGATTGAACAGTGTAAGTATATGTTTCCAAGGTCTAGGAATCCGAATCTGGTTATAGATTTATTATCCAATCAATATTAGAGGAGCTATAGTGCACATTTGTGTTTATCATATGTTAAATGTGCCATATCTCAATAGGTATTGATCCAACAAAGAATTTAATTAGATATTCGAACTCCCCGACCTCGAAACTATAGGAATACACTTTTAGATCATTGAAATCCATGCAGAATTGACCCGAAAATATCTCCTACCTATGATTTGAGGAACTTTGACTCAAAAATCCCAAGTCCAGCAGTCACATGATGGTCATGTGACATGTTGAACTTGTGTTTCTGTGATGTCGGCTTCACTAGATGGGACTGAGCTCAAGATGGAACAGGGAAATACAGTGGACTTGAGAGTGGATTCGGCGGGGAAAGACTAAGGTACAATTGAGTGGGTTCGCTACATATACAGTATACGTGTGACCTAAGTATCACATGGACCCTTACACTCACACCATCCTCATAAACAAGGCTCTGAGCTTCTTTCCCAATTGTCGAGAGCTTTGTTGTCGGCTAGTTTAGCGTGGGGGATCCATTCGTCGTCAGTGGAGCTGAAATTTTTCCAACGAATAAGGTACATTACCACGACCTCGTTTTTGTTCATCAATTATCTTTTCTATTTCATGCTTAAACTCTCCATCAACCAGGACTGGCTCCGGGTTTGGTCACATGCGGTTGGGAAATTTAAGGTTGTCGTTTGGGATGAAAGGTCGCAGAAGGGAAACGTGGAAAGTAGGGTGAATAGAGGAAGTAAGGGGAAGGTCGAGAGTGTAAGATGAAGATTCGGGGTAAGCTTTGGTGATAAAGAAGGGTCCATCAAAACGAGGCATGAACTTGGCGGCATGGCCAGAACCACAATGGACATAATCACAATGGCGATTTGAAGTGTTCAACCAAACACGGTCACCAACTTTGTAGCCAGGGTCCTCAGATCTGTAGTCGTTCGCAAAGTGGGCTTGAACAATTTTGGCTGCCAATAGATTGTCCTTCGCCTGGAGAACATCGTTGTGGAAGGATTGGATGATTGAGGCGGCGCAAGAGAGAGCATCGGCAGGATTCTTCGGGACAGAAGAAGGAGGAGGGATGGGTCGTGGAGAGAAGCCTGATTTCAATTGAAAGCCAGAGAAAGATGTAGATGCGTTTACGGAAGACATAATGTTGAAACGGACATGTGGAAGAGCAGAGACCCAACCTTTCTGGTTCCTATCAACAAAAAAACGAAGGCACTGCAAGACAGTTTTATTCGTTCGTTTGGAGGCACCATCAGTTTGTGGGTGGAAGGCGGAAGAGCATATGTGATTGATTTGGAGGATTTGGGTAAGAGATTGCCAGAATTTCGAAACGAAACAACAGTCACGATCGGAAATGATTTCTCTAGGGCAGCCATTATCACAGATCCAGTGGTTGATGAAAAGTTGCGCAAATTCTTCGGCTGTGACGGACGACTTGCAAGGGATCAGCTTGACATCTGCGCCAAGGCGGTCAGTAACTGTGGCGAGGAAATCGAAACCATTATCATCAGGTAGTGGTCTGATGAAGTCAATGGCAACAGAGGAGAAACGATCATCAGGGATTGGGATGCAGGGGGCCTGCACGCTTGGCAGTGGGAGATTTGTTCATTTGACAGGCCTTGCAGGAGGGAACGTACGAACGTTCCAAGTCAGAACACATGTTTGGCCAATAAAAGGAGGAGCAAATATTAGCGTAAGATTTATCGAATCCAAAATGACCGAGTTGATCGTGGGCAAGGTAAAAGAGACGTTCACGAAGGTTGTTGTGGTTGGGGATGACAAGGCGGTTGTGGTAGAAGAAGAGGCCATCGCGTTCTGAGAAGGAGTTTGGGGGGTGCTATAAAGACGGAGAGCATCCTTCAATTTGACAGTGAAGGGGTCCAGAACATAGCTGTGACGTACTTCCTCAAGCAGCGTGCTTTCAGCATTGAGTCGGACGAGAGAAGCGACAGACAGAGACAAATCGGAAGAAGCTGAATGTGGAGATGGTAAAGGGCGTGATGGTACAAAGAGTGACGCGGAAGAAGATAAGAAGGTAGCTGCAATGAGGAGGGGATCGCCAGGGAGGGAAGATGAAGGAGAAGTATGAGGGAGACGGGAGAGAGCACCGGCAGCTGTGTTAAGTACACCAGCGACATAGTTGATTTTGTAGTCATACTGCGAGAGAAACTCCATCCAACGAGCCTGCCTACGTGAGAGATCTTTCTGAGTGTCAAAATTCAAAAGAGTTTTGTGATCGGTATAGATCTCAAAATGCAAACCAAGGAGGTCGGGTCGCCATTTGCGTAGCGCACAAATAATAGCCAGAAGCTCCTGCTCATGAGTGGGGTAATGACGCTGGGGGGGAGCATATTGCTGAGAGTCGAAGGCAACGGGACGGGATTGTGACCAAGATGGACCATAGCTTAAGACGGCACCAGTCCCGATAATACTGGCATCACAACACAACCTCTATATTAAAAGAGTACACATGTATTATGTAAATATTATGTAAATATTACCGTAAATGTAATTTACATAGTACACATAAACACTGGGACAGTTTTTTGAGCCACTGTATTATGTAAAACATATGTAAAAAAATAATTCAATAATGTTCATTTTAAAAGATTTATTTGCATAAGGTTTAGATATGTTTTAGATAATATACATATACTATGCAAATCAAAATTACGGTAATGTTTGCATAATGTTTGCATAATACATGTATATTATTGAAATATAGAGGTTGTGC
Organism: Agaricus bisporus var. bisporus H97; assembly: GCF_000300575.1. Taxonomy (NCBI): domain Eukaryota; kingdom Fungi; phylum Basidiomycota; class Agaricomycetes; order Agaricales; family Agaricaceae; genus Agaricus; species Agaricus bisporus. Next base: position 304,550 of record NW_006267367.1, read on the forward strand.
AAGTTACAAAAACCTTATTAGAACCAAGATCGTAGTGGTTGATGGTAGTAAGGCAGCACCGACTAGTGACAAGGAGTTTGATGGAATGAAAGGCAGATTGGTGAGCAGTAGACCAGGAAGGGAAATGTTTATCGGCTGTCTTTGTTGTGAGAGGGTACAAAATGTGGGTATGTTGAGTGAGATCAGGAAGGTAATGCGCAACAAATTTAACAAGGCCAAGGAAACGTCGTACTTCGGTGCTGTTGCGGGGGATAGGCCAGGAAAGAATCTTATCGACTTTGGCCGGATTTGCTTCTATTCCGTTTTGAGAGATCTTATGGCCGAGGAAGAGGATTTCATCACAGAAAAGCGCAGACTTTTTCATAGAGCAAAGGAGGCTGTTGGCGCAAAGAGCATCAAGGACGGAACACACATTTTTAACGTGTTCTTCAAGAGAGTTGGACCAGATGACAATGTCGTCTAAATAGACATGGCAGATACGTCCTATGAGATGACGGAGAGCAGATGTGACACGCCTCTGCTGAGTGGAAGGTGAATTACAAAGGCCCATAGGCATTACAGTCCATTTGTAGAGGCCAAACGGAGTGCGGCAGGCAGTGTATTTGATGTCATCAGAGTGCATACGTGTTTGAAAGAAGGCGTTCGTCATATCAATTTTTCCCCATATCTTTCCTTTTGCACAATCGGACAAAATGTCGTCAATGCGGGGGAGCAGGTACCTGTCTGGCACGGTGTATGCATTAAGGCGGCGATAGTCAATGACCCAACGTGGAGTAGCTGACGGATCGGCTTTCGGAACAAGAAAAGAAGGAGCAGCAAAAGGGGAAGAAGAGGGGAGAATTCTACCAGCTTGAAGGTGTTCTTCAATGAGCCCCTTCCAAGCCTCTCGCCATTTATGAGGACAAGTATATTCACGGCCGACACAGATTTTCTTGGCTGCAGTGACGATGATGCAATGACGGACATCACAAGGGAGGGCGCTAACGTGGGGGAGTTTCTCTGGGAAAAGATCGTTGAAATCTGACTTTGCCTTGGAGTCTTCAAGCTGCAGGGCACTGTTGGCAGGTCCCAACGGTTTCTTAGCGGAGGAACAGGAGTCGAGAAAAAGGTCGTTGAATTCTGACTTTGTGGTAGCTTCGGCGGAAGAGAGAGATGTAGAATGAGTTTGGAGAGAAGCCAGCGAAGTGAGACAATTTTTGATCAAACCGAAAGAAAGGAACGTGGAACGCTTCGGAGGCACATGCCGGACTGTCCGCTGAAGTTCTATGAGGCAAGAGCGCAAGCGGTTGCAAGAGGTTGTAATGGCAGCAACACGAGATGGCACAACAGAAGAAGGAGGTAAATGTTGTGTGGCTTTACGAACAATTGCAGCAGCAGGGGAAGGAATGTATGAGGGGCGTTGTAGGCAGGGAAGGGAGGCATCGAGCAAAATGTAACCAGAGTCCTTGGCAACAACAGAATTCTCTGCCATGTCAACAATAATTTTGTTTGCACGAAGCCATTCAAGACCAAGGATCAAATCAAAATGTAATTGAGGTACAACAAGGGCACGGACAGTCTGAGCTTTCCAGGTGTCATCTATGGAACGGACATGAAGTTTCACGAAATGTGTGCAAGAAAAGGTTCCTCCTCCTACACCACCAAGAGATAAAGGTTTTCCCAGAGTCAAACGACGCAGGTCTAAGCCATCGGCAAGATTATTCGAAATCAATACTGTGGGACAACTGTGATCAATGAGGGCTTGGACACGAGCAGAAGGGCCATGAGGACTGTCGACGTAACACGTCCACAGCAAGTGATCATGACACAACCTCTATATTTAAATAATACACATGTATTATGTAAATATTATGCAAATGTTACCGTAAATTTAATTTACATAGTACATATGTAATATGTAAAACATATTTAAACTTTATGCAAACAAAAGTCTTAAATTGAGCTTTATTGCTTTTTTAATTTACATATGTTTTAAATAGTACACATGTATTATTAAAATAATATTTACAGTAATGTTTGCATAAAGTTTGCATAAAATATGTGTATTATTCAAATATAAAGGTTGTGTGAGGAGGTGGGGATGTAGAAGGAAGGACATACATTTCGTCATCATCCAGAACATCATCCATAGACAAGTTGTTATCATCGTACATGACAGCACCAGCAAACATATTGTCAGCCTGGAAGGTGGTGGGATCAACGTGATAAGAGGTAGAAGCACCGAAGGCGGAGTCCATGGGATAACCAGAAACCAGAGGGAAGGTAGCATTGATGGTGAGGTCAGAGGACCCGTCAAGGAAATCAGAATTCTGAGCAGCCTCGAATTGAGCGTTGAGTGTTATGAATTTACCAACCTATAGGAGGGACGTCATCATGCTTACTCATTTCCATATCCCTGGATATACTCTTCCCCACCTATGCTTCTCCCATCATTCATTCCCATGTCACCTTCTCTTTGACGTTACCTTGTTTGTCTCTTCATTCTCATGACCATTCTTATTGTTCCCTTGATTGATCCTTCATGTTACCTGTTATATCTTTCCCTTCTCATGATCAATCTTCTATTCTCATGATTGATCATCCTCCTTCCTAGTTTATACTCTCCTTCCCACTGATTACTCATCTACCTCGGTCATGGTTACTCAGCCCGTTCTATAGTTAGTTACCTCGGGTAGATAGTCTTAGTATAAGTAAGCATAGATACTCTCTGTATTTCCCTACGCTTTACCAACTTGCTTTTCCCTTACTCGCCCTCAAGTCTTTGCCTTCGCTGCAACCTGAGCTTCGCTCTAAGGTCATAACATTTGGTAAAGCGTCTCTAGCTCACCTTGCAACTAGTAAGTACCTTGGAAGGGTACTGTGCAGCTTACGCTTGCTGTAGAACCGAATTTTTTTAGCCATACGGGCATCAGACGAGTTTTAGCCACACGGGCACCAGAGAAGTAGTGTATGAGCACAGAGAGAAACGACTACGACAGTCTAGATGAAGAACACTATGAACGAGTAGCCAGATCTACTAGGAGAAACCAGAACAGGAAGAACCAGAAGAAACGACAACCAGTTGACTTTAGGAGTTACAGAGACACTAGGAACCCCGTCGACACAGAGACAGAAAACGAGAACACCATCGACACAGACGATCAGAACACCCGAGACAACATGAGCAACGACGCCGCCGTAACCGTTAGTGCACAGACAGATGCACTCAAGTCGCTTATCCCGAACCCGAAGGATTTTGGGGGGAATAGAGAGCAGTTTTCAGAGTGGTGGAGAAGCATGACGCTTTTCCTCAAATACAACAAAGTCACGGACACCGACCAGAAGATTATCGCTACCATCGTACGATTGAAAGGACCAGTCCCCAGCTGTTTCGCCGAAATATGGACAGAGAAAATCGCCAGCAGCATCACTTACACATGGGATAGTTTTGAAGAAGAACTCAAGACATCATTTGGAAAGGGAAACGAGAAGGATATAGCAGAAGAAAGGATTGAATCCCTCAAACAAGGACACAGGAACACCATGGACTTCCTCGTCGAATTCACAGCTCTCATGTACAAAGCCAAAATCGACGACCAACACGCCATATTCCTCCTTAAACGCCACACTCGTCACGATAATATCAAAACAATCTTAGGATATCCAAGGAAGGACATTCCGGAGTCGAGAGAAGACTGGAACAACGCAATTCTACAAGTTGGGTCAGGACTAGAGACGATGAAAAGGATTGATCACAAGACCGATACTGGAATCACTTACGGAGGAAGTGGACAACCAATGGAGATAGGATGGAAGAAATTCGAAGGGGACAAGGATGGGAAACCCAAATGTCACAAATGCGGAAAGTTCGGACACATCGGGAAGAACTGCGAAGAGAAGAGAAAGAATTTTGGAGAGAAGAAGAACTTCAAGTGTTTCAGCTGTGGGAAATTTGGACACATTGCGAAGGATTGCCGAAGCAACAGGAGTGGAAGGATTAGAGCGATGTTTGAGGATTCTGACGATGAAGACGATTCCAAGAAGGAGCAGGGTTTTTCCGATGGTTCCGAGTAGGCACAACCTTGCGAACCAATGTACCTAGACAAATGAACAATCGATATGTTGTCCCTCAAAAACGTCTAGGAGTGCAAGAACTGGAAGTAAAACCCCTCCTCACTACAACAAACGGAAAGAAACTCAAAGTCTCAGCCATGGTTGACTCGGGATGCACACACACATGTATCAATGAAGGATTAGTAAAGAAGAAGAAGATTCCGATGAAGAAATTGGAACGACCGATCACATGCAGGAATTCAGATGGAACAATAGCAGGAAAGAAAGATATCACCAAATTCGTGAAAATGGATCTCAATATCAACGGTCATAACGAGCAACTGAACGCGGTTGTCACTCCCTTACAATCATCCGACCTCTTTCTAGGTCATGATTGGTTAACGAACCACAATCCCGAGATCAATTGGAAACAAGGAATAATCAAATTCAACCGGTGCCCCACATCATGTTCTTTTCCCCATAATGACATCTCTTTCGAACCATGTATACGACGATTACAGTCAAACGAAGACACTGAGGAAAAAGAACCGGATCCAACGAACCCTGAGGACTTACCAGCATACATGAAACCCTTTGGCCATCTTTTCAACAAAAAGAACTTCGACAAACTGCCGGAACAAACGGAATGGGATCACGAAATTAACTTCACGGAAAACGCACCAACGGAGATATCATCAAAGGTTTATAGCATGACACCACTGGAGAGAGAAGAACTGGACAAATTCTTGGATGAAAATCTGGCTACCAATCGAATCCGACCATCGAAATCACCTTATGCAGCACCATGTTTTTTTGTTCCCAAGAAAGACGGTTCACTATGATTATGTCAAGATTATAGGAAACTGAACGAAATCACGATCAAAGACAAGACGCCACTACCCCTCATCAGTGAAGTATTGGATCAACTCAAAGACGCCAAGGTTTTCAACAAATTGGACATTATCTGGGGATATAACAACGTTCGGATACGAGAAGGAGATGAATGGAAAGCAGCGTTCTTGACGAATCGCGGATTATTTGAACCAACGGTCATGTTCTTTGGAATGAGTAATTCCCCCGCCACCTTCTCATGTATGATGGTGACAATCTTTCGAGAAATGATACAAGACAGATCTTTAACCAACTACGTGGACGATTTCATCATTCCAGCAAAGGACGATGAAGAATTGGAAGCACGGACTATACATTTTCTCAAAATCGCGGAGAAACACAATTTATCATTCAAACGGACGAAATGCGAGTTCAATGTCTCATCAACAACAGTGTTAGGAACGGTTATTGGAAATGGAAAGGCAACAATGGAAGAAGAAAAGGTCAAGGCAATACGAGATTGGGCAGTCCCTACCACGGTCAAACAAGTCGAAAGCTTTTTAGGTTTTGCCAACTTCTATCGACGATTTATCAAAAATTTCAGCACCATCGCGCAACCACTAAACAAGCTGAAGTCTAAGAAGGGGGAGAAATGGTATTGGAACGATGAACAACAACAAGCTTTCGAACAAATCAAACAGGCTATCGCCAGCGAACCGGTCTTAGCGTTACCCAAGGACAAAGGACAATTCAGAGTTGAAGTAGACGCATCAAACTATGGAACAGGAGCAGTACTATCACAGGAACAAGAAGACAAATGGCACCCGGTCACCTTCATGTCGAAAACATTATCCAAAGCCGAACGAAACTACGAGATCTACGACAAGGAACTACTAGCCATCATAAAAGCCTTGAAACTATGGCGACACTACCTATTGGATGCAAAGGAGCAATTTGAGATATGGACAGATCACGAGAACCTCAAATATTTCCGAGAACCTCAAAAGCTCAACACTCGACAAGCAAGATGGTACCTCATGCTACAGGAATACGATTTCCTCCTACGACACATTCCTGGGAAGACGAACACCAAAGCAGACATCCTGTCAAGATTAATCAAACCTGACACATCTAACGACAATCGAGGAGTAGAAATGTTCAAGGAGAAAATGTTCATCCGAAGACTTGAAGAATCCATTCCCATCTATGACGTCACCTTACTCCACAATCGAAGATTCGAAATCATAGCCGATGAAACCCTGCTTGAGAAGATTAGGAAATGTGAAAGACGAGAAACCAGAGTAATAGAAGAGATGAAGAAACAGCCAGAAAAAATATGGGAGAACAATGGAATCATTTACTGACAAGGAAGGATCTATGTTCCAGATAAGCAGGAGATCAGAGATTTTATTCTTCACGATCATCATAATTCCCCCGACGCCGGACATCCTGGAACGTACCGAATGCTAGAATCAGTGAAGCAAACCTTCTGGTGGCCCACGATCAAAACGGATATCAGAAGATATGTCAGAGGATGCGACATGTGCCAGAAAAACAAAACAATTCGACGACCCGATCACATCCCACTTAATCCATTACCCATCCCCGACAAACCTTGGGAAGAAATATCTATAGACATGATTGGACCACTACCGAAGTCAAAGGAGAAGGATGCTATTATTGTTATCGTTGACAGATTCTCCAAAATGATCCACCTTGTTCCCACTACCACGTCACTCACGTCCATGGATCTTGCGGAAATCTATAAGGAAGAAGTCTGGTGACATCACGGAATTCCAAAATGGATTATTAGCGACAGAGGACCACAATTTGCATCGAAATTTATGGAGTCCCTATGCAAAGCTCTAGGCATTGAACGGAACCTTTCTACGGCCTATCACCCACAAACAGACGGTCAAACAGAGCGGATGAATCAGGAAATTGAAACCTACCTTCGAGCGTTCATCAATTATCGACAAGACGATTGGACAAAATGGCTTCCCATGGCAGAATTCCATTACAACGACAAAACCCACGCTGCCACCGGACAAACCCCATTCTTCCTGAATTACGGAATTCATCCATGGAAAGGAAATATCACGGTCAAAACGACAAACCCCACCGCCACCTCCTTGATTGAAGAATTAGAGAATGTGCGAGAAGAAGCTAAAGCTGCGATGGAAGCAAATAACAAAATGATGAGAGAGAGAGGGAACAACAAGCACCACAAGGAACCTTTTGCCGAAGGAGATAAAGTTTGGTTAGAAACGACGAACATTCATTCCAATCGTCCGACTCGGAAACTAGATCACAAACGATATGGACCTTTCGAAATCTTGAAACAAATCGGCGATCGATCTTACAAATTGAAGTTACCTGATACTTGGGCAATACACGATGTTTTCCACACATCGCTTCTAACAAAAGTCCGAGACCCAGAGTTTGACAGTCAGAAGAAACCCACTCCACCTCCACCTGACATTATCAACGAAGAAGAGGAGTATGAAGTTGAAGAAATCCGAGGACACCGACGAAAAGGCCGAGGAATACAATTTTTAGTTCACTGGAAAGGTTATGGAAACGAAGACGACTCTTGAATACCACGCTCATCCCTAGAAAATGCAGAAGAAGCACTCTCCGAATATAGAGCAAAACTTCCGAATGGACAGTTATAAAATCAACAAAAATGCTCCAACTCTTTCATCCCTTCATCGACCACAATATGCAAGCCATTACCGAATCTTTTACACCAGTTTCAAAAGACATCTGTATCCGTGGAGCCGACATTGTATTCATGACCGACAACGGAGCCAAATTCCACGTCCATTCCTATTTCTTCACTCGCGAATCTATCTATTGGCAACAAAAACTCACCAGCCATAACAAACCTCACCTTCCTTTATCCAAACACTATACACCAAACGACCCCTACATCATCCAAGATGTAGACTCTCATGATTTTCGAAAATTTCTCCGTATATTCTATAACACGCGATATGGCGATTACTCTTTCTTTTCCAACCTCGACTGGGTCGACATCTTATCAATTGCACACAAATGGGAGTTTCCACAGGTCAAAATTCTTTCCAAACTTTATCTTGGAAAACTGGGCTATGGAGTTGTCGAACGAACTTGTGGAGTTCACTGTACTCGAATCATTGACGATGAAATGGTTGACCGTTCTTATCCTTGTCAAGTCTATCTTATTTTGTGTGGACACGAAATCTGAACGGGGGGTAATGTTATGAATTTACCAACCTATAGGAGGGACGTCATCATGCTTACTCATTTCCATATCCCTGGATATACTCTTCCCCACCTATGCTTCTCCCATCATTCATTCCCATGTCACCTTCTCTTTGACGTTACCTTGTTTGTCTCTTCATTCTCATGACCATTCTTATTGTTCCCTTGATTGATCCTTCATGTTACCTGTTATATCTTTCCCTTCTCATGATCAATCTTCTATTCTCATGATTGATCATCCTCCTTCCTAGTTTATACTCTCCTTCCCACTGATTACTCATCTACCTCGGTCATGGTTACTCAGCCCGTTCTATAGTTAGTTACCTCGGGTAGATAGTCTTAGTATAAGTAAGCATAGATACTCTCTGTATTTCCCTACGCTTTACCAACTTGCTTTTCCCTTACTCGCCCTCAAGTCTTTGCCTTCGCTGCAACCTGAGCTTCGCTCTAAGGTCGTAACATTGAGATCCTCAATGGAGGCAGTAACAAGCTCCGGCTCATACACGGGGGCAGATACAACCTTGCGGCGGTTTTCCCATGAATGACGGCGGGACTCGAGTTCAGCCTCAGACAGTGTATGCTCCCAATTAGAGGAACAAATGTTTCTAGCCATGTCACATTCAGTCGCGCAATGATTGACGTAGATGACACAACAGCGGAAGCAACCTTTATGCTTCAAAAGGTAATCCTTTGAAGATCTGGTGAGTGCAGGAGGACGGGGAACATGAAGAGGTAGTTGTTTGTAGAGGGCCATGAGAGGTGGGTAATTGCAAGGCGTGGATGTCACAGGAAGGTTTGAAGAAGAATATGGGCGAGGAGTGGAGGTAGAAGACGTAGAGTTGTAATGTTGGTGAGAAGGGACAGTAGGTACGGCGGCGGAGATGCGAGAAATCAAGGGTAAGGGATTATGGGTGACGGCAGACGTAGAACCGGCTTGTATCATTCCGTTAAACCAACTAGCATTCTGAGACGAAATCATTTTTTTGTATGTAGACGCAATGATCTTGACGCGACAGAGCCAATTGGTGAGATTTGTAAGAGCATCAAGGTTTTCACGGGCGACGAAGGTTGTGTAATGGTTCTGGAAAGACTCATCCATCGCTTCTCTAAAATGTGCGAGGAGTGTAGCGTCATCTTTATGAAAAGGCGTACCCACCAAACAAGCATTAGCAGCCTTGATGTTGGAAACCCATTTAGCAAACGGTTGATGAGGAGCATGACATTGACGAGCTGCGCGAGCATAAGCACGCTCCCAATGGGCAGGCAGGAATTGTGTGCGGAAGAGAGTGAAGAATTGATTGATTGGGAGAGCCTCGAGCTCCTCACGTGAACCACGGACCCATGCTTCGACATCAGGATTATCAAATTGCTCCAGAATGCATACTGTGAGATCAACACCAGACAAGCCCTTTGATTTCCCCCAGCGAGAGAAAGCGCGCTGGAGGTGTTGAGTTACACCAACCATGATATCACCATGAGAGAGGACAGGGAGAACATTTCCAGGGTATTGGGTAACACGTGCATCATCAGGTCCAAGAGGAAAGAGAGTGTAAAATTCAGAATCTGTTGTAGACATTGTGGAAGGAACGAAAATTTTGTCGTCGGAGTTGTAATTAGACGAAGCGGTAGGTAGAGGCAGGAGTGGCTGAGAGAGGGCGGGGGTGGGACAGATGGAAGCTGAAGTCGATGTGGCTAAGGGTTCGGGTGATGGAGAGGTAATCGCACGTGATGAGGAAGAAGCAGCCGCGTCGGATAAGACAAGTTTCTGTGCCTTGCGGACTTCTCGGTCACTTACAAGACCTGGTAAAAGATTGCTCGGCTGGGAATGTGCACGAGTTGTTCTAGAGGATTCCGGGACTTGCGGTTGTGGGTCTTGAATGGGATCCAGAATGTGAATTTAAGTATTTTTAGTTTTCCTGATGCTGTCAAAATCTCTCATGCGACGTCAACAGAAGTGGCTAAGTAAAAAATCATATTGGTTTTGATATCATACTCAGGAATATTTAAATCATAACAAACTTTTCCTTTTTTATATAATCATTTCCGGGAGGCAAAATCAAATCATGTGAAGTTGGACAATAAACGCTCTAATATCTATTCAGTTAATGCATCTTGCAATGAAGCCAGAGTTTCAATAGTCTCCTTCGCTTCGTGTCTGGAGAAACCATGAAACACAACGGCAAACTTTACTCAAACTTGTCTCTTTGCGGGATCAAAATCTTTGACGCTGTAGCAAGTCAATGGCTCACAACAAACTCCGGCATTGCTAATGGACAGTTCAGATATGTCTATGGCATTGAGCAGTGATACGCGAATCTAATATCTGAAAGTAGGCAAGCTTATGGCACAGGATCGGACCTGGATTCGATTATATCAGAGATCTCTGTAAACACGAGGGAAAACATACCATTGGGTGTGGTCTACACTCTCTGTCATCAACAGTCTCAGTCATTAACTCTCCATAATTGCTGGTGCCCTACATACATCTGATTGCATCTCCTGCGGTCACCTTTATCCGGCATCGTTGGCAAACATAGAGATACAACCAGGGAGCTTGTCACTCATTCCCTCAGACCGTTACTCACAGCACATCTGGTTCCAATGGGTTGCACAATGGTCAAGTTATACAGTTTGCTAGGACGTGCTTTACAACTTAAAACTATGTTACAAGTAAAATTACATGTATAAAATATGGATCATAAGGATCCAGAGGCAGACAACGACCGGAAACACCCGCATAAATATACGAAAGCCAGAGTTTAGGGCATGACGGAACAAACAACACCAAATACACACGAACACATGACACGGCACGTGAACCCGGTAACATCCTGTGAACCAAACATAGACTACATGGAACAAGCAGGGAGCAAACACAGCACAGCCAATTACCGGATATGGCCTACAAAATGTTGGATGCACAATACTTGTGGTAGTGGGCTGCAGCTGTGCCCGGCAGGATACGAGTCCTTTTGTTGGCAACGTGATGCTCATCAAAACCGAGACAAATATGTACACATAGCTTACTCAGCAAAAGGAGCAGAAACAAACCTGAAACAAACAGACAACAACAGCTCTGCAGATGGATACACACACGCAAGTAGAGAGCAATTCAAATCTATCAACACAATTAATAACCTGTTTTAGAACAATCAAAGGATTCAATGTTTGTCTTTGCTCCATGGTGCCAACTTGGTGTTGTGCTGATTGTTTGTATTCACTGGCCCTAAATTTTCACGTGGCATATTACCACATTGTTTATTTTTGTTTGTACACTGCATCAGGAAAAGGTAAAGTGACTTAAATTTGACTTATGCAAACTTATAAAAATCATAAGTCAGTGTAAGTTATTTTTGCATAAGGCATGTCACCGTCTGAGGTTTTGACTTATACAATACTTATGCAAATCATAAGTACATAAGTCACAATATAGTCATAAGATTCAAGATTATCATAAGTCATGAGGATTTATCTTAAGTTGCTTAAGTAAGTACCTAAGACAGTAAGAAGTAATAAGAGAGTATAAGCTCAATCATAAGGAACATAATAAGGCATAAGAATTAAAGAATTATATTGTATAGTAAATACAATACATCATACACAACCTCTATATTTCAATAATACACATGTATTATGCAAATATTATGCAAACATTACTGTAATTTTGATTTGCATAGTACATGTCACAACCTGTATATTTCAAAAATATACATGTATTATGCAAACATTATGTAAACATTACCATAAATGTAATTTACATAGTACACATATATTATGTAAAACATATGTAAAAAAAAAATTCCATAATGTTCATTTTAAAGCTTTTGTTTGCATAAGGTTTGAATATGTTTTAGTTAATATACATGTACTATGTAAATTAAAATTACGGTAATATTTGCATAATGTTTGCATAATACATGTGTGTTATTGAAATATACAGGTTGTGTGTATATTATCTAAAACATGACTGAACCTTATGCTAACAAAACCTTTAAAATGAACATTATTGAATTATTTATTTACATATGTTTTACATAATATATTTGTACTATGTAAATTACATTTACGGTAATGTTTGCATAATGTTTGCATAAGACATGTGTATTATTGAAATATAGAGGTTGTGATATATAATATATACTTCCTAAAGAGAAAATAGACCCTGAAAAAAGCGGACAAGAGGGATATGACAGCAGCCCTGTCTGTAAGACCTTGCATGTTGATACCTTGACTGCTTTTTTGACAATGCCATGGTATCTATGCACTACAGAAGACGCAACACTCTTATGGTTGGAGATGTTAGGCATGCAGTTGTTTACAATAACCCAGACATGACACATGATTATATACCAGACATAATTGCGCAGTACGGTCATTAACAATGATAAGTGATATACATTAGTGACTATGGTGAATCAAATACTACCGCCTTGTGAGTTCTAAGTGTGAGATAATTTCAATAGCTGTGGCATGGTGAGCTATTAGTCACTATTCTACTTCATGTAGCTGTATCATATAAGCATTGAGCCTCTGGTTCGATCTCTCTGTCACCATTTTCTGGACCCACATTTTGCCAGATGATTAATGTTATTCATTGTTCATGTAGTATAAACGTCTCAATCTCATTGACCTCGGAGCAACATCGATATGATCGGCAAAGGCCCCGATTAATGGAGAGGCATATGAAATGATGTAAAAATAACAGCCCTTCCTTACGGGGAATGGAACCATAGTGGAAATATCAGTGTCGTGAGTGCTATCTACTCCGATCACATTCAATTAACGAGCATGCAATTCGAGACCAGTAGGTAAACCTAGAATGTAGTTTGTAGGTGTGATCGGTCAATTAAGACAAGGCTGCTGACACTCATTTCCTACATCGACCCCCATCAAATTTCTCATGAATGACACTTTGTGGAGGCAAGATTGTATATTCAGGGGCGTGTTGGCAGACGGTTGCTGTCCTGTCAACAAGGGATGGCCGACTGAAAACATTTGGACAACAGGCTATGCGTACCCACCCGATTGGTACAGTTTTTTTCCTGTTGTCCGCATGGTAGGCAAACTAGATGTTTCTAAGAGTGTGATACATCCTCCTGGTAAGTTAGTCTAGTTCATAGCGTTGAGTGATTTCGTTGACATTCACCAACAATAGGGATCTCAAACTCTGAATGTTTCACAGAGTATCATTTGATACTGATGGAACCTGTTCACCACCCAAGATGGATTGAATTGTGGAGGACGTGTGTGTTGATATGAATACCTTGAGTCTTACACTTGGTATGACGTATGAATGACTCCTGTTTCGAATACATGCATTATACACATTATTACTGTGCTTCCATGCATTATCCTCTCATAGACTACGCCCACAGGGCACTATGATTTCATGAGTTCTTTTAACTATACCCTAAGCCCTATAGTGCTGTAGTATATAAAGACACTGTAGTCTACCGATAATATTAAGTTTCCAATCACTCTCACTCTTAGCTCAACCAGCTACATCTTTACTCTCACAAACCGCTTCGCTATACATTCAAGCTATCTCCAAATGTAAGTCGGTTTACCACTAGCGTAGATTATGCGCTGCTTTCGCAACAGTGTGCCAAACAATTGAAGCAATTGCTTAGCAGTCGCTCAATGCCAGGTCCTTCTGATGATTATGGTGATATCATGCCAGATGGCACACGAGTGTTGATTCTCCACTATCCAGTTTACAATCCCCCCAATTCCGCAGATCACAGAGAGCGTATAATCCCTGTCACAAACATTGTTATGAACCGTGACATCTACGGTTATATTTCTCATAGTAATTACTTCATTTGTAATTACAATTATGTTTACCTTTTACTGTACTTATATTTCGCCTCTTTGATTGTGATAGTTTTGTATCTCTTATTGATCCGCTTTAATGATCCAGATTACTTTACATTTTTAGCTTTCTATAATTAATGATCGTTTGTTCTGAAGAAGTTCTTCTTTCTATTTTAGTATTACGAAAACTTCTTTATCGTTCCTGAGTCGTTCCTGAGTCGAGTCTCGGTACCTTAATAAGTTGATCATAGTTATATATATAGACTACTTGTAAAGTATATAAGTCGCTCAACTTCACCATGTAGAAACAATGTTTCTACTTGGTTAGGTGGAGACTTGAATACAAAGTCTTAGTCTAACTATACGCTTGAACCGTCAGACTTAATTGCTAAGCTCTATAAACCGCTCTCAAGCTCTTAGTACTATAACGGCGCATTTGAGTTACTCTTCTCGATTCATCGAGGAGGTCTCCTTTGTTACGCTTTAGAACTCTGAGTATTTCTATCGACGTAACGCCCCAGCTTAGGACCGGGCCGGGGTCACTATAACATTAAGTAGAAACGTTCCTCTTCCGTGATCAGGACAGAGTAATTCGCTCGCCGAGATACCCATCGAGTGCGCATAATAAAAGTTGAACTTGGGTTACCGCGGATAAACACTAGACTGTCTCAAAACTACTAGTTGTTTATCAACGGAAAAGGATCAACTAACACTGGTAACTGGTGGACTAGTTACACGATTGCTTATAACAATCGAAGTCAGTAAAGACTTTAAAACTCGACCAATAGAGGGTCTGTACTCGAAGTCAGTGAAGACTTTAAACACTCGACCACCAAGGGTCTGTACTTGAAGAGTCTTATAGAGACTAGGAATAGTGAGTCCAATTGAAGGAGCACTAACCACGGATTTACAGAATTGTACCTGTAAGTTTTGTACACAACAAAATTTACCATTCAGAGCAATACCAGAGATTTGGTCTGGTATTGAACGGAAACTGCCAAAACGGAGTCATTCTTTAGTAACAAATTCAAGCAAACCGCTTACAAGGAAGACAAGACAAAGAAGTGGTACTATACCAATATCACAGAAGGAAAAAGCTACTACTTCGAAGACGCTGACCAGCAACGAATTGCATCTGAATATCTTGAACACGAAACCCAGAAACTCTTTAGAACAGCAAACGTTCCAAGAATCAGAACAAGTAGTCAAGACGAACACATTAATAGACAAACCTCAGAAGCAATCAGAAACCTCCGATCCGCTACACAATCAGCCGCACAATCTGCTACACATTCTGCAAAATCAGATCATCAAGAAAAAGGAAAAGATAAAGAACCTTCGAAGTCAGTTTTTGACTGGCCAGAAACAACAGTTGGAGAAGGAAATACAGATTTTGGAAAAGGAAATCCAGGACCTCGAAATCAGGACACAGAAAGTCCACAGGAGGAAGTTAAAACTAACAGAAGTCCAACAGGAAATACGAACACAAGCCCTCCGAAAAGCCCTCAGCCAACGCCACCAAGAACACCAACGCCACCAACACCACCAGCAGGAAACCCAGGAAGTCCAGCCGGAAATATGGCACAACCACCAGCAGGACCTCACATCAAATACCCGAAACCAAATAGGTATTATGGAGACCCAAGATTATACAGACCATGGATGGTATCCCTCGAACTCTATTTCAACAGCTATGGGATTACAACGGACAACTCCAAAATCAATTACACACTTGGATTACTTGAAGGAGCCGCATCCAACTGGAAATCAGATTTTATCGCCACTCACCCAAATTATCCAAACTGGGCAGACTTCAAGAATTCTCTTGAACAGGCCTTTGCACCAGCCCAACAAGGATATGAAGCAGAACAAAAGCTACGACGCTATAGACAAAACGGAGAATACATTGAACACTACATTAGTGGATTCTCAGTATTATCCTCACAAGCAGGATTACCAGACAGCACCGCACTCAGAGCATACTTTGCAGAAGGACTCGATAAAGACGTCCGAATTGAAGCAATCAGATTTACCCCAACAACACTACAAGAGTGGAAAGACGCCGCAAGAAATGCCTTCAGAATTGTTATGGAACAACGAAAAGCATCAGGCAATTTCGGACAATCATCAAGATCACATAAACCATATAAGAAAAATAAACACCGATCTCAAAAGAGTATTCCGAGATACAGCAATATCTACAACGAACCAGTCCAACATAAACCCGCAAGAAGCGAGTGGGACATGGATGTTGACCAGATCTACTTCCAACTCAATCAACTCGGATTGGACGACGAATCCGAAGATTCAGAATCAGAATCAGAAGAATCAGAATCCGAAGACAGCGATGATGAAGAAGTCAATTTCATCAAACAACGAAGAACCCAAACCCAAACGCCTAAGCAAGCGGTACAGGGATTTATTAATGCAATCCTCACAGATGAACAACGAGCAGCTCTCAAACGAGGAGAATGTTTCTTCTGTCACAAGAAAGGACACTGGTACAGAGATTGCTGTGCAAGGAAGCTATATATTAAGCAAGGAGGAAGAACAAGCATGGATCAAAATCCAGGAACAGATCGAAAGAAGAAACAAGGAAACGGAAAACCTAAGAAGCAAAAGACTTGGAAAAAGAAGGAGCCCATAGATCCGAACGCTATGGTCTACAACATTGAAGAAGAAGAAGACAACTTTGAAGAATTTTCTAAAGACGGAAATTTTTGAGTACTTCTGAAGATCCAATCGACGTGATAGATCTTCAGTCACCTAAAGGAACAACACTTCTAGCACCGATTAAAATTCACATTGAAGATGATAATCCTATTAAACTAACCGCACTAATAGATTCAGGAGCAGCAGGAGAATTTATCGATCACAAACTCGTAGAGAAGTATTACTTACCAAAATTTCCATTGAAGAAAGTCAAACATACCATGAATGCCGATGGATCAAGAAATGCATCAGGAGTATGCACACACTATGTCCTACTCAACATCGAAATCAACAACAAGAAAATGATGATACAAGCAAGCATAGTATCGCTTGGAAACCACAAACTATTCTTAGGTATATCATGGCTAAGAAAATTCAATCCAGCAATAGATTGGACAAAACAAACTCTAAAATGGAGAGATGAAGATGACGACTCAACTCTTACACTTTCTAGAGGACCATCAAGCAACTTCATTAACAATATCTTCGTTGAAATCAACTCGAAAAGCAATACTTCGCAACAGCTATTCAATCAAGCTGAAAAGAAGAAAACGGAATCTGATCCTGCTAAAGCAGTACCGAAAAGATTTCACAAATTTCTCAAAGTGTTCAACAAAGTAGAATCAGAGAAATTACCACCAAGACGTCCTTGGGATCACAAAATTGAAGTTCAAACCGACTTCAAACCCAAGAGAATGCCAGTCTACAATCTAACACCTATAGAACGAAAAGAATTAGACAAATTCATAGCTGAAAACCTACGAAAGGGATACATCCGACAATCTAAATCACCAATGGCATCATCTTTCTTCTTTGTTGGAAAGAAAGGAGGAGATCTACGCCCATGTCAAGATTATCGATATCTTAATCAAAACACGATTAAGAATGCTCACCCTATTCCAAACATTGCTCGAATCATGGATAAACTAAAAGATTCGAAATGGTTTACAAAGTTAGATGTCAGACTAGGCTATAACAACGTCAGAATTCATGAAGGAGATGAATGGAAAGCAGCATTCAGAACACCTAATGGATTATACGAACCTACCGTCATGTTCTTTGGAATGACAAACTCGCCAGCCACATTTCAATCAATGATGGATCACATTTTCAAACAATTAATTGAAAATGGAGGAGTCATTATCTATATGGACGATATCTTAATCCATACAAAAACACAAAAACAACTTGATGAACTTACCAAACAAGTTCTTCAAATACTCGAACAAAACCATCTCTATCTCAAGACAGAGAAATGCGAATTTGAAACGCAACGACTAGAATATCTTGGAGTCATTATTACTCCAGATTCTATCGAAATGGATCCAATTAAACTAAAAGGAATCGAAGATTGGCCTGTACCTAAAACGGTCAAGAATGTTCGACAATTCATTGGATTCTGCAACTTCTACAGAAAGTTCATTCACAATTACGCCAAAATCGCCCAACCTCTCAACTCTCTTATGAGGAAGACAAAGAAATTCGAATGGAATCCAAATGCACAAACAGCATTTGAAACCCTTAAACAACAATTCCTAAAACGGCCAGTTCTACAAATGGTAGATCAAACAAAACCATTTGAAATAGAATGTGATGCCTCCGCATTTGCCACAGGAGCAGTCTTACTACAACGAGACACGAATGGAGATAAGCATCCGGTTGCTTATTACTCTAAATCCCTTAATCCAGCCGAAAGGAACTATCACGTTTCGGATCAGGAATTCTTATCAATCATTAGAGCATTAAAAGAATGGAGACATTATGTGGAAGGATCACCTGAACCATTACTCATTTGGTTGGATCACGAGAACCTTACTCGGTGGAAGGAACCCCAACAATTAAACCGAAGACAAGCGAGATGGATGTTATATATGACAAGATTCAATTATGTCATCAAACATCTTCCAGGCAATAAGAATGTCTTAGCCGATGCCCTGAGTAGACGTCCAGATCTAACTCCAGAAGGCATAGATAACGAGAACTTAATTGCT
Organism: Agaricus bisporus var. bisporus H97; assembly: GCF_000300575.1. Classification (NCBI taxonomy): domain Eukaryota; kingdom Fungi; phylum Basidiomycota; class Agaricomycetes; order Agaricales; family Agaricaceae; genus Agaricus; species Agaricus bisporus. The sequence continues at coordinate 323,176 of NW_006267367.1, forward strand.
CTACCTTCTACGAAGTTTATCAATTTCTTAACGGAAGAACTAGAAGAGAAGATCAAAGACAAGAAGGACACTATCACACCATCAGAGCAGTTTACTCGAGAAGAAGACATCTATACTTATCAAGGAAGACTTGTGATACCGGATGACTCGGACATCAAGAAGGAACTCTTAACCCGAGTCCATGATCATGAATCAGCTGGACACCCTGGAATAGCCGAAACGCTTCGAAAATTAACGAAGGAAGTCTACTGGCCAGGAATGAACACTTATGTCCAGAACTACGTCAAAGGATGCCCCATATGTCAACAATACAAGATCAACAGACATCCACTAAAACCGCCGATGCAACCGATCAAAGGACCTTCAGTAACGAAGCCATTTACACAAATATCTATGGATCTTATCACAGATCTACCCCCTAGTGATGGCTATGATGCAATATTGTCCATAGTGGACCATGGACTTACGAAAGGGATAATTCTAACCCCTACTAGGAAAACAGCAACAGCTGATGACATCGCCGAAATGCTAATCGATAAGGTATTTTCTAAATATGGTACACCTCAAAAGATCATATCAGATCGAGACCCTCGATTCGCCGCCAAATCTATGCAAAGACTCTATGAAAAGCTTAACATCAAGCCCGCATTTTCAACAGCTTATCATCCACAAACTGATGGAACTACAGAACGCTACAATCAAGAAATAGAATTCTATCTTGCAGTCTATACTTCAAGAAATCCAAACACATGGAGACGAGCATTACCTATGATTGAATTCGTTCACAATACTAAACCACATGCAGGAAGACAACACTCGCCTTCAGAACTTATATTAGGATACAATCCTAAAGCATTCATTAACAAAGAAGAATCAAATGTACCTTCTATCGAAGAGAAGACATTATTCTTAGAACAAGCTAGAGAAGCAGCAATCGAAGCACATGAGCAAGCACGTTTGAAGATGGCTAGCCGAAGTAACCGACCCTGGAATGCACTTAAGGTTGGTGATAGAGTTTGGTTAGATAACCGAAACTTGCCCGTGCCGTACGCATCAAAGAAGCTCAGTCAAAGAAGAGAAGGACCCTTCAGAGTAATTAGAAGAACTTCTCCCACAACATACGAGTTAGAACTTCCGAAGCGATGGAAGATACACAACAAATTCCATGCATCCCTACTCACACCCGTAGTAGAGAACAATATCTATGGAAAGCATAATCCACAGCCACCTCCGACATTAGTGTCTGGAGAAGAGGAGTATGAAGTCGAAGCGATCCTTAATCACAGAGCAAGGAAGAAACGCTTGGGAAATGGAAGACTCGCAACAAGAACAGAATATCTTGTCAGATGGCAAGGATATGGACCGTCAGAGGATTCATGGGAATCGGAAGAAGATCTTGCAAATTCAAGCGAGATACTTGAAGAGTATAAGAACCTGAAGAAACTCAGCTAACTCCCCAGCTTCATGAGCAACATACAAGCCATCCAACAAGTTCTAGCTACTACTCTCTCATCGTCCTCTCCTCTCAATGCCACCAATCAGAAAGACAAAGCCAGTAATTCTGATTCGAAATCAGCACCTCCATCCCCTCCTTCCCCGCAACCGACACGCAATACTTCTTGTCAAGAAGAACAACCCATTGACAAGAATGCCACCGTTCGACATGCATTTCTTCACGAACGAACAGCCGCAAACTTTCTGTCCGGTCACGGCCGCGTTTCTTGACTCTTTGAGATTGTGTACGATATCGGGGCTCATATTGATGAGCTCACTTCTGCAAGACGTTCATACCTTCAAGCAATGGAGGAAATGGACACCCGCCTCACTCGTCTGGCACGCCATCTCCCGAGGTCTCCCCATGGTAATGAGATCTTCAGGAGAATCAGAGACATCAATGCTGTGCCACTTCACAAAAATTCGGACATCAGTAAACCAACTCCAGACCGACATGAATCGTCTCCTGGAAGCACCTCCCAATCTGACAGTATCCCAACTCCCCCATCTTCTATACAACCACAGCAGCTTCATGAATTGGCTATACCACACCCAGGAATATCGCCTCCTCCAAATCTGTCGAACCATCATCCGGTTACTTGCACATCAGGAACTAATTCCCCGTATCGACGTGGACGTACATCCTGCAAACTATGTAGCGGAATGGGTCATATCCAGACGGAATGCACTCTATACTACTGCCATTACTGCGACACCAAGGCGCCTGGACACTTTGCCAAATTTTGTTCCCGAAATCCTTATGCGGGAATTGCACGCAGGGAACTTTCCCCAAGTGCCCTGGCATATGTTGACACCCTTATTAACCCAACCGCAGTCACAACCTCAGAGTCCAGTCCATACGCCTATACTGCCAGAACGCCAACTTCCTACACCACCGTACACCCCCTCATACTACAGTCTGGACAGTTACAGTCCAAACAGTCCGGTGTACCAAACAGCACCATCCATACCTCCAACACCACTCCTACTTCCGGCCCAATTACCACTACCCAACTTGGACCAACCTATCGACCACTCTATCGACCTAAACCCAATCCTAGGTCAAAATACAACAACAACAAGTACGGAAAACTTGCGCTATCCATCCCTCCCTCCTATCGTCACTCTCGAAGAACAACTTCCGGTAACCTTCCGCCTTCTCAACACCCTCAACGCCAACGATCCTCGTCGCCAGAGCATTATGACGCAGGTGACGAATATACTTACGACGATGTTGCAGAATACAACATGAGCGGTGAAGGACACCCTGACATTTAGATAGTTCTGGTAAACTATCTTAGGAAAGGGATAGTGTTATGAACCGTGACATCTACGGTTATATTTCTCATGGTAATTACTTCATTTGTAATTACAATTATGTTTACCTTTCACTGTACTTATATTTCGCCTCTCTGATTGTGATTATTTTGTATCTCTTATTGATCCGCTTTAATGATCCGGACTACTTTACATATTTAGCTTTCTATAATTAATGATTGTTTGTTCCGAAGAAGTTCTTCTTTTCTATTTTAGTATTACGAAAACTTCTTTATCGTTCCCGAGCCGTTCCCGAGTCGAGTCTCGGGACCTTAATAAGTTGATCATAGTTATATATATAGACTACTTGTAAAGTATATAAGTCACTCAACTTCACCATGTAGAAACAATGTTTCTACTTGGTTAGGTGGAGACTTGAATACAAAGTCTTAGTCTAACTATACGCTTGAACCGTCAGACTTAATTGCTAAGCTCTATAAACCGCTCTCAAGCTCTTAGTACTATAACGGCGCATTTGAGTTACTCTTCTCGATTCATCGAGGAGGTCTCCTTTGTTACGCTTTAGAACTCTGAGTATTTCTATCGACGTAACGCCCCAGCTTAGGACCGGGCCGGGGTCACTATAACACTACAGATCTCGACGCTATGTCTAATGACACGCTGTTCCTCACTTCAACGCTCCAAACGGTCTGTGGACGCATGTGATCTTATTTTTCACATAGCTCATTGCATATTACAAGTTTAAAAATGCAGTTTTGGCCAAGACACCATTGTCTACCACCCATCAATTATTCAAACCGGACGATTCTAATGAAGAGTGGACAGCAAGATATGAGGTGTGGTATGCTTTAAAGACTTGCCTCCTTATCAAAACATGTTCGTATTCTGGTGACACCATATTGTATCAAGATATTGACACCTGCTCAGCCGTCCGAGAAATAATAATGCGAGGATGTATATGAAGCAAGGTATGGGATTGACCGGACTAGGACTCAAAGACTTCAATCGTAAAATAGATGTTATTTGAAGCATCTACGCCAAATTCAATACATTTCTTCCGGCTTCTTGCAAACCACTGACAGAGCGTGTCTTTGAGGCCTTCCCAGCTATACACTGTAGCACACAGGTGTTTACGCATCGAAAGCATGCCAATGGCCAGAAAGACATCCCATTTACCAGCGCAGAGAATCCTTACAACGTGTTGCAAAACATTAAAGGCAATGATTTTATACACGGAGAAGACAATTGTGTTGAATACAGGAAAGCCTTGATAGAACAAGGTCACATAATCAGGTATGTAGATGTTATAAGTTTGGCTCGTACTTGGTTTTAACAGATAATGAACAGGGTTACTCTCGGAGGACCGTGTTCTATTGGCATTGGGGATGTCGTAGAGGTTGAACTAAGTTTCCGTTGGTTTATGGATTGCACCAAACAGGCTTTGTTTTGGCTCGGTTGCCAGTCGGTTACATTAATTGACAACTTAACCAGAAGGGTAAACAGTCATTTTCTCTTTATAAGAGGAGCCGAGCTAATTGATTGTGTATTTAAGGACAAATTGAAGAAAGAGAAAACATCACCTCAGCAAATGATCAAATCACACATGAAACACTGGTTGGCCTTGACTAATCTGCAGGATGAAGAAGCACCCAAGGATGATAAGAGGTTGAGAGTGGAGGATAAAGGGGGTATGGATGTGAGGCACACTATTGATGGAATTAGGAATATGCAAGTAGGATATATATTTGTGTTCTGGTTTACTGACAGGATTGCATTTGCTGTCAAAATAGTGATTTAGTAGCGAATATCTATCATGAGCGAGACAATGCTGAACCCCTCCGGTAAATGAGTAAGCATGTTTATTGGGGATGCATGTTATGTATTGCAATCGATGTGTCATAAAAGTGGAAACAGGGTTTAAAAATCCAACAAGCTCATACCCAGAGCAATCCCTTCTTCAATTACCAATGAACACTGTTAATGTTGTGCACTTATGGGAGGACATCAAATGTCCCGCAAACAGATGGTGGCTACATGCGGTAGCATGGCAGGTCGACGCATCTCAGAGGTGTGAGTGGTTGTCAGAGGACGTGTGTATGGTAGGGGAAGTTGATTTCCAAGCTTCTGCCTTGGGTGCGATTGGTGAGCATCTACGTGGAGGTAGTGGCTGCTAAACTGATGCCTTTGGTAGGAGATCACAATGAAACAGATCAACCGTTTGTCGCAGCGCAATTCTGGTGGACAATCAGCAGACCCAGTGCATATCCGGAATGGGCCATGCTATGGGACGTTTGTAAGATGTGCCTCCAGCAAGTGATCAGAGATCACACTCATCATACAATGTTGGAACCAATGTTTCCAATTACTGGAAACCAGCTACATCTTCATCATTCTATATTCAAACAGCACGTATCGCAATGGCACTGGACCATACCGCCACATAGATAATCTGAAGTTGCTCAAATACTCCATGGATATCAGATGGTCCTGGTTCCTGTGCGCATTCAGGACGAATCTTCAGGTGAATCATTACACGTTCCTGTAGACTTCTACGGCATTGCCCTTGAAAATGCATTAGTGGACATAAAGTTTAAGGTTTTTCATATATGCAGTGTATACAGCAACATCAGCAAAATATCCAAATCTTATATGGACTTTTTTAGTCTTATTCATGTCATACCTTGATTTGAACTTATTTTGTGAGCACTCAAAGGCGGAGTTGACAGGTAAGTTAAAGAAAAAGTGATAAGTTGCAATAATAACAGACAAAGCAAAAAAGTCTTGGGAAATATTATGTCTTTTTCATCAAGTCATTGTAAGTTCTGTTCTACTGCTCATAAAATTCCGGAAAAATCACGACAAATCTTAGAATATTACAAAAACATAAGTTTATATGTATGTTTTTTGTCGAAAACATACCCGTTATGGAGATATAGAAAAACATGACACGAATGTGATGTTTAATACTGGTTCCTGTGCCGCTGCCAATTTTCATGTTTTAAGAGTGTAAATATATGTATTCAAGGCTCAGGAATCTGAATCTAGTTTTATATTTATTATTTGATCAATATTAGAGGAGCTATGTATAGCACAATTTTGTGTTAAATGTGCCATATCTCAGTAGACTTTCATCCAACAAAGAATCTAATTAGATCCCTGACCTCAAAACTATAGGAATACACTTTTAGATCATTAAAATCTATGCGGAAATGACCTGGAAATATCTCCTACCTATGATTTGAGGAACTTTGACTCGAAAATCCTAAGTCCAGCAGTCACATGATGGTCATGTGACATGTTGAACTTCTGTTTCAAGCATGACCGTTGATCCTTCCTCATCACCACCATCATTCCTCCCCTCCCCTCCCTCCCCTTCTCTCTTCATTACTCTCCTAGGCTTATATTCAAATGAGTAACTTCCCTTCCCTTCCCTAGCTCTCTCCCAGCTAATTCTAAGCTGGTTTAGGACACTTTTTTGCCTATTTTGGACGCTTTTTTGGGGGATTTTTGGAGGGTTATTTGAGGGGATACTTGAGCAGATAATTGGAGGGTTAATTGGGGAATGTATGGAGGAGTTTTGGGAGGATTTTAGAGATTCTCTGGTCTCTGGTGAGTGCTCTCTATTTCTGTATGTTTTCATACTCATTTGTTACTTGTAGGATATTTCTTTTCTCATCATCACTCCCTCATCATCCAATCTTATCCTTTTGTGTAGATTATATACAATGTATTGTATTTGTTATGCTAATATAATGACTTTCTCTATGACTTATTCACTCCTAAGCCTCTTATAATTGATTTTATGACTTTGGCTTGTCTTATTTTTCCTTAGCTGCCTTAATTGTATGCTTTTGTGACTTGAGTAAGACTTATTCTTTCTTTTTTAACAATGAAATTACTTGATTGAACATCTACACCTTAACCTCAAAGTCAGAATAAGTTTCAAAAGGAGAAAAAAAGTCTGTTTTAAAACCTGTGAGTAAATTTTTCCTTATTTTGAACTTTTTTTTCATGTTTAAGTTATTTAAGTTGAACAAAAGTTGGATTTACATTTTCCTGATGTAGACTATCATATTAACTTCAAAACACGAATCATCATCTAATGGGGCTGCTACAAAGTAATCTTGTGCATGCTCCTATATCTTGAGAGTACTCCGTTTTGTAAGAGTTAAGTACAATTAAAGTCAAGCTTGTTACATATGTCATTTTGGAGTACTGTACCATTATGACCTTATGTTCATGTCAACAGTCAACAGGGGGTGTGAACACCCCCATCAACCAAAACATAACCTAAAAGGGTAAAACATAACCTAAAAAAGAAGTCCCAAATCCCAAAAAGAAAACATGAACGTCATGTCAACAGTTTTCACACATCGTGAACTAAGATCCAGGTGACAGCTGTCATTACATAATTATTGACAGTGAACATAAGGTTGTAATGATACAGTATTGGTGATTTTTGATGATGTTGGGTACAACTTCAGGCTTAAGGGTTGGGTCTGTGACATTCCGGCTTGCTATTTGAGCCTTTTTGATACACTTGGGCACCCATTTGGATCTGTTGAATGATCAAGATTTTTTAGACTTGAGATCTTCCATTTTGACTGGGACATAGCCTTATAAGTTACTTTGTTGAATTGGTACTACAGTAGGTACTCAACACGCTCTAATATCATCATGTGCTTTACATTTACTACAACGTGATTCCTTGTCTTAACTCACAGACTCTTAAAAAACAACAAAATGTTCAGGTGACACTACTTCAAAATCTGCTTCCATAACTAATTAGGTATTCTATCCCTGCAAATTTCTGCGGGACTACTTTTTTAATAATCAATCCATGCAAATTTTCACATGATTTTAAGTACAATAGTCACAAAAAATCACGGTTTTGCACATGACATTAGATGTAACTGGATTTCTGTTACCTTACTCATGCACACCCAGATGATGTGGTAATGTGTGATCATTCATGTGAGGAGATATATGGTAACAAATTACAATAGCGCGTTCAAAATATCACACACACTGCATGGCTTCCACAGACCAGTATAGATATGTAACAGAACCTGTGCCAAGCTCAGGTAAGTTGAAAATTTTCTTGGCAAGCACAGGTTCACAGCTATAGAAGGTCATTGTCACAGAGCTAGTATTTGTTAAGACCTTAGAGTGAATACTCAGGTTGCAACAAAGGCAAAGACTTGAGGGCGAGTAAGGGGAAAAGCAAGTTGGTAAAGTGTAGGGAGTATCTACACTTACTTATACTAAGACTATCTACCCGAGGTACTAAAGGTATAGAACGGTGCTGAGTCATCCATAACTGAGGCCGATGTAGTAATCAGTGAGAAGGGAGTATCAGCTTTGGAAGGAAGATGATCAATCAC